>NC_137784.1:49263376-49452711 GCF_963455305.1 Plecotus auritus | reverse complement strand
TTCTAGTTTCTTGGGATACAGTCCTAGAAGTGAGATTACTGGGTAAAATGGGAGTTACATTTTTAGTTTCTTGAGGTCATTACATACTGTTCTCCAGAGTGGCTGCACCAGTGTGCATTCCCACCAGCAGTGCACGTGGGTTCCTTTTTCTCCGCATCCTCACCAGCACTTGTCATTTGTTGATTTGTTAATGATTGCAATTATGACAGGTATGAGATGGTAACGCATTGTCTTTTTGATTTGCATCTCTTGGATAATTACTGACTTTGAGCATGTTTTCATGTGTCTCTTGGCCTTCTTTCTGTCTTCTTTAGAAAAGATTCTATTTAGGTCCGTTGCCCATTTTTTTATTGGATAATTTATGTTCCTTTTATTAAGTTGTATAAGCTGCCTGTAGATGTTGGAGATTGAACTTTTATCAGTGATAACATTTGCAAATATGTTCTCCATACAGTGGGGTTTCTTGTTTTGTTGATGGTTTCTTTTGCTGTGCAAAAGCTTTTTATTTTGATGTAGTCCCATTTGTTTATTTTCTCTTTGTCTTCCATTGCCCTAGGGGCAGTATCAGTGAAGAAATTCTTTCGGCATATGTCTGAGATTTTGCTGCCTGTGGATTTTTCTAGTATTTTTATGCTTTCCCATCTAATGTTTAATTCCTGTATCCATTTTGAGTTTATTTTTGTGTATGGTGTAAGTTGGTGATCTAGCTTAATTTTTTTTTGCATGTATCTGTTCAATTTTCCCAACACCATTTATTGAAGAGACTGTCTTTACTCCCTTGTATGTTCATGCATCCTTTGTCAAATATTAATTGCGTATAGTGGTTTGGGTCAATATCTGGATTCTCTATTCTATTCCATTGGTCTATATGTCTGTTTTTGTGCCAGTACCAGGCTGCTTTGAGAACAATGGCTTTGTAATACAGCTTGAAATCTGGTATTGATATCCCTCCTACTTTATTCTTCTTTCTCAGGATTGCTGTGGCTATTCGAGGTCTTTTTTTTATTCCAGATGAATTTTTGGAGAGTTCTTTCTAGGTCTGTGAAATATACCATTGGTATTTTAATGGGGAGTGCATTGAATCTATAGATTGCTTTGGGTAGTATGGACATTTTAATGATGTTGATTCTACCAATCCATGAACATGCTATGTTCTTCCATCTGTTTACGTCTTCCTCTATCTCTTTTTTCAGTGTCCTGTAGTTTTCCACCTATAGGTCTTTTACCTCCTTGGTTAAGTTTATTACTTGGTATCTTAATTTTTTGGTGCTATGGTAAATGGGATTGCTTTTCTAGTCTCTCTTTCTGTACGTTCACTCTTGGTGTATAGAAATGCCATAGATTTCTTGGCGTTAATTTTGTATCCTGCTACATTGCTGAATTCATTTATCAAGTGTATTAGTGTTTGATGGAGTCTTTCGGGTTTTTTTATGTACAATATCACGTCATATGCAAATAAGGACAGCTTTACTTCTTCTTTTCCAAACTGGATGCCTTTTATTTCTTCTTCTTGTCTAATTGCAATGGCTAATACTTCCAGTACTATATCAAACAGGAGTGGTGATAGTGGGCATCCCTGTCTTGTTCCTGTTCTTAGGGGAAATGGTTTTAGTTTTTGCCCATTGAGTATGATGTTAGCTGTGGGTTTATCATATATGGCTTTTATTATGTTCAGGTATGATCCTTCTACAACCACCTTATTGAGAGTTTTTATCAAGAAAGGGTGTTGGATTTTGTCAAATGCTTTTTCTGCATCAATAGATATGACTATGTGATTTTTACCTCTCAATTTGTTTATGTGATGTATCACATTTATTGATTTGCGGAGATTGCACCAACCTTGCATTTCTAGGATAAATCCTACTTGGTCATGGTTTATGATCTTTCTGGTGTACTGCTGGTTCTGATTTGCTGGAATTTTGTTGAGGATTTTGGCATCTATTTTCATGAGGGATATTTACCTATAATTCTCTTTCATTGTGTTATCTTTATCTGGTTTTGGTATTAGGGTGATGCTGGCTTCATAGAAGGAGCTTGGAAGTCTTCTGTCCTCTTGAAATTTTTGGAATAGGCTGAGGAGGATAGGTTTTAGTTCTTTCTTGAATGTTTAGTGAAACTCCCCTGTGAAGCCGTCTGGCCCCAGGCTTTTGTTTGCTGGAAGTTTTTTATGATTGCTTCAATTTCTTCCATAGTTATTGGCCTATTGATAAGTTTAGATTCTTCCTGATTGGGTTTTGGAAGGCTCTATTTTTCTAGGAATATGTCTATTTCCTCCAGGTTGTCCAGTTTGTTGGAATAGAGTTGTTCATAGCATTTTTTTTAACTCTATTAACAGTCCTTTGTATTTCGGTGGGATTTGTTGTTATTTCTCCTCTTTCATTTTGAATTTTGTTTATTTGGGTCCTCTGTCTTTGCTTCTTGGTGAGCCTGGATAGAGATTTATCAATCTTATTTATTCTTTCAAAGAACCAGCTCTTGGTATTTTTTATCTTTTGTATTATGTTTTGGGTCTCCATGTCATTTATCTCCACTCTGATCTTTATTATTTCCTTCCTTCTGCTTACACTGGGCTTTTCATGTTGCTCTCTTTCTAACTCTTTGAGTTGTAGGGTTAGATAATTTATTACCATTGTTTCTTGTTTTTTGCAGTAGGCTTGTAGAGCTATGAACTTCCCTCTCAAGACTGCATTCGCTGTGTCCCATAGATTTTGGATTGTTGTGTTTTCATTGTCGTTTGTTGCCATGATGTTTTTTATTTCTTGTTTGATCTCTCTGGGAACCCAGTCATTGTTTTATAGCATGCTGTTTAGTCTCCATGTGTTTGATTTTTTTTGGATTGTTTTTATTGTAGTTGATTTCCAGTTTTATGCCACTGTGGTCTGAGAAGGTGCTTGATATGATTTATATCTTCTTGAATTTGAAGAGACTTTGCCTGTGACCCAACATATGGTCTATCTTTGAAAATGACCCATGTGCACTTGAGAAGAATGTATATTCTGTGGCTATGGGGTGAAATGTTCTGAAGATATCAATTAATTCCATTTGGTCTAGTTAGTCATTTAGGATTGATGTTTCTTTGCTGATTTTTTGTTTAGAGGATTTGTGTAATGGTGATAGTGGTGTATTAAATTCTCCTACTATGATTGTATTGCTGTAAATCTTTCCCTTGATATCCTCCAGGAGGTTTTTTTTATGTATTTGGGTGCTCCTGTATTCGGTGTGTATATGTTTACCAGAGTTATTTCTTCTTGTTGGATTGCTCCCTTTAGTATTATGAAGTGGCTTTCCTTATCTCTTGTTATGTCCTTCATTTTGAGATCTAATTTGTCAGATATAAGTATGTGACCCCAGCTTTTTTCCATTTCCATTTGCGTGAAAAATCTTTTTCTATCCCTTCACCTTCAATCTGTATGCATCTTTTTTTCTGAGGTGGGTTTCTTGTGGACAGCAGATATATGGGTCGTGTTTTCTTATCAAATCCATTACCCTATGTCTTTTGATTGGGACATTTAATCCATTTACATTTACAGTTATTATTGATAGGTACTTGTTTGTCGCCATTTTTATTCTTTACTCCTGTGTTCCTTCTTCACTTCCTATTTCTTTTCTTTTCTTTCTTTTTTTTTTTTTTTTTTTACAGCAGACTCTTTAGCATTGCTTGCATTGTTGGTTTGGTGGTAATAAATTCCCATAATCCTTTTTGTCTGTGAAGCTCCTGATTTCCCCTTCAATTTTGATTGATAACCTTGCTGGGTACAGTATTCTTGTATTCAGACACTTCCTTTTCATGACTTTGTATATTTCATTCCATTCCCTTCTGGTGTGATGAGTTTCTGTTGAGAAATCAGTTGCTAGTCTGATGGGGGTTCCTTTGTAGGTAACTTTCTGTCTCTCTCTGGCCGCTTTTAAGATTCTTACTTTGTCATTGGTGTTTGCCAATTTAATTATAATGTTCCTTGGCATCGGTCTTTTGGGGTTCATTTTGCTTGGGATTCTGTGAGCTTCTTGGATTTGTGTGGGTTTTTTCTTCCCTATATCAGGTAAGTTTTCTGTCATTATTTCTTCAAACAGGTTTTCCATTCCTTGCTCAGTTTCCTCTCCTTCTGGAACCCCTATTATGTGGATGTTGTTTTGTTTCGTGTTGTCCCAAAGTTCCCTTAGGCTCTCCTGCTTTTTTAATTTTTTTTCTAGAAGCTGCTCTACTTGGGTATTTTTTCCCATCTTGTCTTCTTGCTCACTGATGCGGTCCTCTGCTTCTTCTAGTCTACTCTTGATGCTTTCTATTGAGTTTTTTACAGTAGTGATGTCATTTTTCATTTCTTCTTGGTTCTTCTTCATTTCCTCTTGGTTCTTACACATATTGTCAAATTTGTCTTCCATTCTTTTCAGCCATCTTATGACCATTTCTCTGAATTCTTTCTCTGACAGGTTGTTTGCCTTCATTTTGTTTACTTCCTTTTCTGGTGAAACCTGCTTTTCTTTCATATGTGGGCTGTTTCTTTGTCTCCCCATGGTCTTTCTTCTCTGGATGTCTGGTTATATAGTTCTCTCTCCCCTGCATTGATTTAAAGGCACAAAATACAACACAACCAGGTACAATGCACAAGGCACTGAACAGAAATGTATTCACGATATTAGTAACCCCAAATAAAGGTGACCACCAGAGAAAGGCAAATTAGGGGATGGGAGAGAAAGAAGAAGAGAAAAAAAAAGAAATCAAAGAAAGGAATGCAAAAATGAATTTGGGAAAAGGAAAAAAAAAGTAAGGGAGAAAAGAATGAGAATGAGAAGAAGAGGGGAACAAACCATATATATGTTGAGAAAACTCCAACAGCCACTAATCCCAACAAATGGGAGCAACAAATACCTGGAGATGGATACAAAATACAAACAACAACTAATATCAAGTGAGGCGAGGGAAAACAGAAGCAAAAAACAAACAAAAACAAAACAAACAAACAAAAAGAACAAGCAAAGCAATCTCACAAACAAACATAAAAATCCGATGTAATCAACAATCAAGCAAACAACAACAAAAGGACAGAAAGAAAAAATTTTGGGTAGTGAATACAGAGAAGATAGAGGTGTGTATGAACTTGGATCAGGGGATTGGAAATTAGATATATAAGTAGGGTGAAATTTTAACCACGGGTAAAAAGAAGGAATAGGGAAACTCTAAAGCAAGAAAAGGGTAAGAGGAACAGGACAATAAAAGTGAAAAGTTAGGAAGACAGTGATGACAGAAAGGTAAAGTTGAGATAGAGTAAAATGATTCTAAAGGAAAGATGAAAATAGAATGTAGAACACTAATTCCAAAGTAAAATAAAGAGAAAATAAAATGACACTTTAAATAAAAGGTATAATAGTAATAATACTGATTGACAATAAAAATGTAATAATAAAAAAGGTAAAATCAAGTGAGGAAAAAGAAAAAAAATAGTTTCTTAAGTAAAAGATGAAAAAAGTAAAAATATAAAAATAAAAATGTGCAGTAGTGAAGGTCATTCACCTTCTCTACTGTTCTGTTTGGCATGCCTGTTTCCTAGTCACGACAGTATTGCAGTTCCACTGCTCCTCAGTCTTGTAAGCCAGTCCTGATTTTTAAGCAGCCAGTGTGTCTTAATTTCTCGTATTCCTTTATTTGTGATTACACAAGAGTCAATTTGTGATTCAACCCCTGGGTGGCAGTGTTTCTGGATTGACCTCCAGGTCTATAGGTCCTCCCTAGCCAGTGCTTAGATCCTGCTTTCCCTGTGGCGCTCAATACCAGTTTGTGGGAGTGGGTTGCTCCAGAGCTGGTTCTCTGATGGTTATTCCCAGCTCTGATCCCCAGATTCTAGAAAAACAACTTCCCCCTGCAGTCTCTTTTGGTGTCCCTAATTGGATAATCCTATGTATTGGGATTAGTAATCAGAAGCAAGGATTTAAAGAGGAAAAAGAAAAATAAAGAGCCAGCGTAAGTGTGCAAACTCAGGGGCTGCATGTAAATCTATGCAGTTTTTTTTGCCCCCTTGGGTCTAAGCATCGGGCACACTTTAAATATTTTTAGGCTGTCGTTTTGCGTCAGTCAAAATGGGTTGCTTGTTAGAGTTCCCTTCTGTAGCAGCTCTGAGGACCCTTTCCACATTCACAGATCACGCCAGCTCCAACAGCCACGAATTTTCTAGGCGCAGACTTCCCCCAGTCCTCCAGCTCCCGCAGTGCATGTGTTTCTCTCTCCTGCCGGGACTAGAGACCTCACCTTATCCCAGGCGAAATCTGACCTTTCCATGGTGGAATGTAGAACTCCTCTGAATCTGCGTGCTTGTGCCAATTGGGGACTGGTGTTCTGGGCTTTGCAGTTGTTCAGTGGGTGCCATAGTTGTAGATTCCCTGGGCTTTTCAGATTCCCGACAACATCCACTTTCCCCTTCACGATGGTTCAGTCTTTGCGTCCGAACCAGTTGCTCCAGGAGGGAATCCAGCAGCAGTGGGGGCTTCCCGGTCAGGGTAGCCCTATCCAGCAGTCCCCCACAGTCTCCTGGAGTATAGCTGTCCCTCAACTCACCTACAAACACTCTCCATGCAACCACACAATCTCCTTTTGTTTTCTCACTCACACACTATCTTGCAGTCTGCCTTCCCATTGGCAGCCATCTTCCTTTCTCCACAGGTTAGGTTCTTGATCAAGGATACCTACCTGGGTTGCAGGTTCAATCCCTGGCCCTGATCATGAGTATTAGGCAATCAATTGATGTGTCTCAGATTGATATTTCTTTCTCTTCTCTTCTCTTCTCTTCTCTTCTCTTCTCTTCTCTTCTCTTCTCTTCTCCTCTCCTCTCCTCTCCTCTCCTCTCTTCTCTCTCTCTCTCTCTCTCTCTCTCTCCATGCTCCCCTCACTTCCACTTTCTCCAAAAAACCAATGGAAAAATATTCTCAGGTGAGGATTAAAAAATACAATGAAACTAGATCACCAACTACACCATACTGAAGAATAAACTCAAAATAGATAAAAACTTTCAATGTAACTTGAAAACCCATAAAATTCCTAGAAGAAAACATAGGCAGCAAAATCTCACACACCTCTGTCAGCAAGCAATATGTTTTCAGATATGTCTCCGAGAACAAGGGAAACTCAAGAAAAGGTAAACAAATGGGACTACATCTACCTAAAAAGCTTCTGCAGAGCAAATCATCAACAACATGAAAGGAGAACCAACTGTATGGAAGAACACATTTGTCAATGATATATCCAATTAGCGGTTAATTTCCAAAATACATAGAGAACTTATACAACTCAACACCAGTAAGAAAAATAATCCAATGTAAAAATGGGCAAAGGACCTAAATAGACACTTCTCCAAAGAAGATATACAGAGGGCCAATAGACATGAAAAAATGCTGAAGTTCACTAATAATCAGAGATTTAAAAATTAAAACTACAGTGAGGTGTCACCTTGCACCCATCAGAAAGGCTATCGTATATAATAAAACCCTAATATACAATTCAAACAAACAACAGAACGACTGGCAGAATGACTGGTTGCTGTGATGCACACTGATCACCAGGGGGCAGATGCTCAATGGAGGAGATGTCCCCTGGTGGTCAGTGCACTCCCACAGTGGGAACACCGCTCAGCCAGAAGCCTCTCCTACCTCTGCTGCAGGCGGGCAGTAAGGAGTGAGGGGTCCCAGATTGCAAGAGGGCGGACTTCCCCTGAGAGGTCCCGGGCTGCAAGAGGGCACAGGCCAGGCTGAGGGACCCCCCTCCAGTGCACATATTTCATGCACTGGGCCTCTAGTTATCAATAAATGAACAAACTACAAGTGGGCTGAGGATGTGGAAAAAAGGTAACCCTAGGGCACTGTTAGTGAATGAAGTCTGGTGCAGCCACTGTAGAAAAAATATTGAGTTTCCTCAAAAAATTAAAAATGGAACTGCCTTTTAACTCAGTGATCCCACTTCTGGGAATATGTCCTAAGAATATTGAAACAGAAATCAGAAAGAATATATGAACCCTTATTTTCATAGCAGAATTGTATACAATAGCTAAGGTCTGGATACAGCCCAAGTGCTCCATCAATAGATGAGTGGAAAACCCTGTGATATATTTACACAATGGAATACTATGTGGCAGTGAAAAAGAAGGAACTCTTGCCCTTTGTAACAGCATGAATGAATCTAGAATGTTTTATGGTAAGTGAAATAAGCCAATCAGAGAAAGACAAATAACATATGATCTCACTAGTATGTGGAATCTAATGAACAAAATAGAACCAGAAGTATGGATATATGGAACAGAATGATGTGTGCCAGAGGGAAGGTGGTGGGTGTGATTGGATAAAGAAGTTAAAGGGGTTAGCTAAAAATAATGTATGCATATCCAATGGACATGTACAATAATGTGGTGAATGGTGAAGGCCCATGGAGGAAAGAGTGGGGGTGGTGGAAGTGGGCAAAGTGAGGGGGAATGGGGGAATTCTCCAATGTCAACATTAACAATTTTTAGTTAAAAAACATTCCTTACTTTATATATTTAAGTGCTACTATTTTGGGTGCATAAATGTTTACAAGGGTTATATCCTCTTCTTGAATGGCCCCTTTTATCATTATATAAGAGACCTGATGGACAAAATTCTCCAAGAGTCTCCACTCTCGCAGCCACGGTGGTTTGCCTCAGCCTTCGCAGCCCCAGCTTCATCTGGAAGGTCGTCCATAAGGACATCCGCTCTAATTAGCATATTATGCTTTTATTATTATAGATAATGATTTGTCTGTTTCTTGTTATACCTTTTTTTTAAATCTATTTTGTCTGATATTATGTATCCTTATTTTTCTCTTTTCATTTGAAATATCTTTTCAATCCATTTACTTTTTTTTTGTGGTTTAAAGTATTACAAATAGTAGTACATATGTCTCCTTTTTTTCCCCATTGACCTTCCCCTGGATTCTCCTACCACCCGGCACATGCCCTCACCCCCCCCGCACAGTGTCTTGTGTCCATTGGTTATGCTTATATGCATGCACACAATTCCTTCGGTTGATCTCTTACCCCCCACAACACTTCCCAGCCTTCCTGCTGTAATTTGACAGTCTGTTTGATGCTTCTCTGCCTCTGTATCTTTTTGTTCATCAGGTTATACTGTTCTTTATTATCCATAAATGAGTGAGGTCATGTAGTATTTTTTCTTTCACTGCCTGGCTTATTGCACTTAGAATGATGCTCTCCAGTTCCATCCATGCTGCTGCAAATAGTAAGAATTTCTTCTTTTTTGTAGCACATAGTATTCCATTGTGTAGATGTACCATAGTTTTCTAATCCACTCATCTGCTGATGGGCATTTAGGCTGTTTCCAAATCTTAGCTATTGTAAATTGTGCTGCTATGAACATAGGGGTGCATATATCCTTTCTGACTGGTGATTCTGTTTTCTTGGGATATATTCCTAGAAGTGGTATTACTGGGTCAAATGGCAGTTCCAATATTAAACTTTGAGGAAACGCCATACTGTTTTCCACAATGGCTGCACCAGTATGCATTCCCACCAGCAGTGAAAAAGGGTTTCTTTTTCTCCGGATCCTCTCCAGCACTTGTCATTTGTTGATTTGTTGATGATAGCCATTCTAACATGTGTGAGGTGGTACCTCATTGTTGTTTTGATTTGCATCTCTCGGATGATTAGTGACTTAAAGCATGTTTTCAGGTGTCTCTTGGCTTTCTCAATGTCTGCTTTCGAAAAGTGTCTATTTAGGTTCTTTGCCCATTTTTTGATTGGGTTGTTTATCTTTTTTTGTTAAGTGATATGAGTTCCCTGTAAATGTTGGAGATTAAACCCTTATCAGAGATAACATTGGCAAATAAGTTCTCCCATGCAGTGGGCTTTCTTGTTGTTTTGTTGATGGTTTCTCTTGCTGTGCAGAAGCTTTTTATTTTGATGTAGTCCCATTTGTTTATTTTCTCCTTAGTCTCTCTTGCCCTAGGATCTGTGTCTGTAAAGATATTGCTATGACATATGTCTGCAATTTTGCTGCCTATGGAGTTTTGTAGGATTTTTAAATAAATCTTTATTGTTCAGATTATTACAGTTGCTCCTCTTTTTTCCTCCTATAGCTACCCTCCACCAGGTTCCCAGCCCACCCTCTGTCCTTACCTCCCCCCCACTGTCCTCGTCCATAGGTGTATGATTTTTATCCAGTTTCTTCCCACACCCCCATGCCCCCTTCCCCAGAGAATTGCCAGTCTACTTTCTTTCTATTCCCCTGATTCTATTATATTCACCAAATTATTCTGTTTGTCAGATTTTTTATTCACTTGATTTGTAGATGCACTTGTTGATAAATATGTATTTGTTGTCATTTTGTTGATCATAATTTTTTTCTTTACCTTTTTCTTCTTCTTCCTCTTCTTAAAGAATACCCTTCAGCATTTCATATAATACTGGTTTGGTGGTAATGAACTCCTTTAGCTTTTTCTTATCTGTGAACTCTTTATCTGACCTTCAATTCTAAATGATAGCTTTGCAGGGTAGAGTAGTCTTGGTTGTAGGTTCTTGCTATTCATCACTTTGAATATTTCTTGCCATTCCCTTCTGGCTGGCATAGTTCCTGTTGAGAAATCAGCTGACGTTTGTATGGGTACTCCCTTGTAGGTAACTAACTGTTTTTCTCTTGCTGCTTTTAATATTCTCTCTTTGTCTTTTAATATTCTTTTAGAATTTTAATTATGATGTGTCTTGGTGTGGTCCTCTTTGGATTCCTTTTGTTTGGGGTTCTCTGTGCTTCCTGGACTTGTAATTCTATTTCTTTCACCAGGTGGGGGAAGTTTTCAGTCATTATTTCTTCAAATAGGTTTTCAGTATCTTGCTCTCTTTCTTCTTCTGGCACCCCCATAATTCTGATGTTGGTACGCTTGAAGTTGTCCCAGAGGCTTCTTACACTATCTTCAACTTTTTGGATTTTTTTTGCTTTTTGCTTTTTCCATTGAGTGTTTTTTGCTTCTTTGTATTTCAATTTTTTGACTTGATTCTTGGGATCCTCTAGTCTTGAATCTCTGTATATTATTCTTTATTTCAGTAAGTGTATGCTTAATTTTCAATTGGTCTTTCTTCATATCCTTGAGGGTCTCATTATATTTCTCAGAGATTTCTAGAAGATTCTTGAGTAATCTTATAACTGTGGTTTTGAACTCTATATCCAGTAGTTCTCTTTCCTCCATTTCTTTCATTTGTGACCTGTTTCTTTGTCTCTGCATTTTGGCTGCTTCCCTGTGTTGATAGAGTGGCTTTGTGTGCTAGGTGTCCTATAGGGCCCAATGGCTCAGCCTCCCTAATTACCTGAGGTGGACACTCTTGATGCACCCCTTTGTGGGCTGTGTGCACAGTCTTATTATAGTTAAGCCTTGATTGCTGTTGGTATCACTGGAAGGAATTGACCTCCAGGCCAGTTGGCTGTGATGACCAGTTGTGTCTACAATGGGAGAATTTCTGTGCTGGAGACACCCTTATGGGGCAGGACTTGCTTCAGTGGGGCTTTGGTGCTCACTGAGTCTGCCCCCTGAGTGTGTCTCTTATGGATCTGAGGAGTTGTAATATGGATGGTCTCACTCTGACTACTGGGTACACTGGCTCTTGGATCTCCAAGGAGGTGGAAAGTTAGCCACTGCCTGAGGCCACCCAGCAGGAGCTACAGAGAGATCCATAGATTGCTCTTCTTTTTTGGAGTTTGGAGGTGTGCAGATGAGGCCCAGCTCTGAAGCAATGCAAGCTACTGTGCAGCCTTAGGCCTTCTTTTGGTAGCTCTGGGGCTCTCTGACCCAGGTGCAATTTGTTGTTTTACATTGCAAAAGGCCAGGCCATTCATATGCAAAAGCCTCTGGGAACAGCTTGGGTGGGGTTGTAAATTGGGTGGGGTGGGGTCTCAGTGAATCACCAGGGCAAAGCAAACAGCAATGGCTGCCCATCAGGCCTGCCCTGAAGAGGACCCCAGGTCTCTGTGTCCCATGGAACCATGATAGAACAATGATCTCCGCAAGCAACTCTGAGAGAAAGCCACCCTCTCATTTTGGCCTGATGCCAGACAGTCCAGTTTCTCTCCATATGAGTCTGGGTCCCCAGAGTCTCTCCCAGAACTGTAGTTCAGAGCAGTCAGAAGCTAGTATCTCCCTCCCACTTGAAAAAGACAACAGTGTACCCAGTTGTCAGCACCTTTTACTCACGCCTCTGTACCTCCGCACTTCAGTTCCACACCTGCGCACCTCCTACCGGACTCAAAGCACTTTTCTTTTTCCTTCTAGTTGTAGAATTTCCACTCAGCCAGCCATCCCATGGTTCTTGAGGATATTCGTTTTCTCTTTTAGTAGTAGTTTTGAAATGATTGTGCGCAGCAGCAAGTTTAGGTGTTTACCTATGCCAACATCTTTGTTGTCTCCCACTTGTAGGATTTTTACGGTTTCCAGGCTTATGTTCAAGACCTGTAGCCATTTTGAGTTTGTTTTTGTGTATGGTGTAAGTTGGTGATCTAGTTTCATTTTTTTGCATGTATCTGACCAAATTTCCCAGCACCATTTATTAAAGAGGCTGTTTTGACTCCATTGTATGCTCTTGCCTCCTTTGTCAAATATTATTTGAGTATAATGGCTTGGGTCCATTTCTTGGTCCTCTTTTTTGTTCCATTGGTCCATATGTCTGTTCTTGTGCCAGTACCAGGCAGTTTTGAGAACTGTGGCTTGGTAATAGAGTTTGATGTCTGGTATTGTAATCCCTCCAACTTTTTTTCTTTTCTCTCAGGTTAGCTGTGGCTACTCTGGGTCTTTTTTTGTCCCAGATGAAATTTTGGAGAGTTTGTTCTAGATCTTTGAAATATGCCATTGGTATTTTAATAAGTATTTCATTGAATCTGTAGATTGCTTCAGGTAACATGGAATTTTAATGATGGGTATTCTACCAATCCATGAACATGGTATGTTCTTCCATTTGTTTATGTCTTCCTCTATCTCTTTTTTCAATATCCTGTAGTTTTTTGAGTACACGACTTTTAGGTCCTTGGTTAAGTTTATTCCTAAGTATCTTATTTTTTTTTTTTTGGTGCAATGGTAAATGGGATTGTTGTGTGTTTGTTTTTGTTTTTTTTTATTTCTCTTTCTGTGAGTTCAGTATTGGTATATAAAAAGGCCATAGATTTCTGGGCATTAATTTTGTATCCTGCTACATTGACAAATTCATTTATTAGGTCTAGTAGTTTTTAATGGAGTCTTTGGGGTTTTCTATGTACAGTATCATGTCATCTATGAATAAGGACAGTTTTACTTACTCTTTTACTTATTCTTTTTAATTTGGATACCTTTTATTTCTTCTTCTTGTCTGACCGTTATGGCTAGTATTTCTAATACTATGTTGAATAGGAGTGGTGAAAGTGGGCATCCTTGTCTTGTTCCTGTTTTTAGGGGAAATGAATTTAGTTTTTGCCCATTGAGTATGATGTTCACAGTAAGTTTGTCATATAGGACTTTTATTATGTTGAAGTATGATCCCTCTATTCCCACTTTGCTGAGAGTTTTTATCAAGGAAGGGTGTTGGATTTTGTCAAATGCTTTTTCTGCATCAATTGATATGATTAGGTGACTTTTGTCTCTCAGCTTTTTTATGTGATCTATCACATTTATTAATTTGCAGAAATTGTACCATCCTTGCATCCGCAGTATAAATCCCACTTGGACATGGTATATGATCTTTCTGACGTATAGCTGAATCCAATTTGCTGGAATTTTGTTGAGGATTTTAGCATCTATGTTCATCTAGGATATTGGCCTGCAGTTCTCTTTTTTGTGGTGTCTTTATCTGGTTTTGTGATTAAGGTAATGCTGGCTTCATATAAAGAGCTTGTAAGTGTGCCTCCCTCTTGATTTTTTTGGAAAAGACTGAGGAGGATAGGTTTTAGTTCTTCTTTGGATGCTTGTTAGAACTCTCCTGTAAAGCTGTCCAGACCAGGGCTTTTATTTGCTGGAAGATTTTTGATCGCTGTTTCAATTTCTTCGGTAGTAATCGGACTATTCAGGTTTTTTCATTCTTCTTGGTTGAGATTTGGTATCTTGTATTTTTCTAGGAATATGTCCATTTCACCTGGGTTGTCCATTTTGTTGGAATACAGTTGTTCATAGTATTTTTTCATTATCATTTTTATTTCTGTGGGATCGGTGGTTATTTCACCTCTTTCATTTCTGATTTTGTTTATTTGGGTCCTCTCTCTTTGCTTCTTGGTGAGCCTGGCTAGAGGTTCATCAATCTTGTTTATCCTTTCAAAGAACCAGCTCTTGGTTTTTGTTGATCTTATGTATTGTTTTGTGTGTTTGTTTGTTTTTGTTTTTTGTTTTTGGTCCCTATGTCATTTATCTCTTCTCTGATCTTTATTATTTCCATCCTTCTGCTTACTCTGGGCTTTTCTTTTTGCTCTCTTTCTAACGCTTTGAGTTGTAGGGTTAGGTAATTTATTACCATCATTTCCTGTTTTTTGCAGTAGGCTTGTAGAGCTATGAACTTCCCTCTCAAGATGCTTTCATTGTGTCCCATTGATTTTTGATTCTTGTGTTTTCACTGTCCTTTGTTGCAATGATGCTTTTTATTTCTTCTTTGATCTCTCTGGTAACCCAGTCATTGTTTAATAGCATTCTATTCAGTCTCCAGGTGTTGGATTTCTTTTGATTCTAGTTGATTTCCAGTTTTATGCCATTGTGATCTGAGAAGATGCTTGATATGATTTCTATCATCTTGAATTTGAAGAGACTTTGCCTGTGATCCAATATATGTTCTATCTTTGAAAATGACCCTTGTGCACTTGAAAAGAATGTATATTCTTTGGCTTTGGGGTGAAATGTTCTGAAGATGTCAATTAATTTGATCTGGTCTAGTGAGTCATTTAGGATTGATGTTTCTTTGCTGATTTTTTGTTTATAGGATTTGTCCAATGGTGATAGTGGGGTATTAAAGTCCCCTACCATGAATGTATTGCTGTCAGTCTCTCCTTTGATATCTTCCAGGAGTTTTTTAATGTATTTGGGTGCTCCTGTATTGGGTGCATATTTGTTTATCAGTGTTATTTCTTCTTGTTGGATTTCTTCCTTTAGTATTATGAAGTGACCTTCCTTATCTCTTGTTATGTCCTTCATTTTGAGATCTAATTTGTCAGATATAAGTATTGCTACCCCAGCTGTTTTTTTTTTCATTTTCATTTTCCTGAAAAACCTTTTTCCATCCCTTCACTCTCAGTCTGTGTGAGTCCTTTTTTCTAAAGTGGGTTTCCTGTAGACAACAGATATATGGTTCATGTTTTCTTATCCACTCAGCTACCCTATGTATTTTAACTGGGACATTTAATCCATTTACATTTAAAGTTATTATTGATAGGTACTTGTTTGTTGCCATTTTTATTCTTTATGCCTCTGTTCCTTCTTCACTTCCTATTTTTTCTTTTTACAGCAGACCCTTTAGCATTGCTTGCATTGCTGGTTTGGTGGTGATAAACTCCCTTAGTCCTTTTTTTTCTGTGAAGCTTCTGAATTCACCCTCCATTTTCATTGATAGCCATGCTGGGTACAGTATTCTTGGAGTCAGACCCTTTTTTGCATAACTTTGCATATTTCATTCCATCCCCTTCTTTCCTGATGTGTTTCTATGGAGAAATCAGACGCTAGTTTGATGGGGGAATCCTGTGTAGGTAACTTTCTGTCTCTCTCTGGTTGCTTTTAATATTCTTACTTTGTCATTGGTGTTTGCCAATTTAATTATAATGTGCCTTGGCGTCAGTCTTTTGGGGTTCATTTTGTTTGGGACTCTGTGAACTTCTTGAATTTGTGTGAGTTTTTTAATCCCTATATCAGGGAAGTTTTCTGTCATTATACCTTCAAACAGGTTTTCTATTACTTGCTCAATTTCCTCTCCTTTTGCCACCCTTATTATGCAGATGTTGTTTCGTTTTGTGTTGTCCCAAAGTTCCCTTAGGCTCTCCTCCTGTTTTTTAAGTTTTTTTTACTAGATGCTTCTCTGCTGAGGTATTTTTTTCTACCATGTCTTCTAGTTCACTTATGCGGTACTCTGCTTCTTCTAGTCTACTATTGATGCTTTCTATTGAGTTTGTTATAGCAGTGATGTCATTTTTCATTTCTTCTTGGTTCTTCTTCATTTCCTCTTGGTTCCCACACATATTGTTGAATTTGTCTTCCATTCTTTTCAGCGACCTTATGACCATTTCTCTGAATTCTTTGTCTGACATATTGCTTGCCTCTGTTTTGTTTACTTCCTTTTCTGGTGTTGCCTCCTTTTTTTTTTTTCGTATGCGGGCTTTTTTCTCGGTCTCCCCATGATCTCTCTTCTCCGGTTATCTGGTTATGTAGTTCTCTGTCTCCTTTTATTAGATGAAGTCTGACCTTTCCATGAGAAGGTGCAGAGCTCCTTCGCGTCCACGTATTCACGCTGCTTGGGGTCCTGTGTGCCTGGGTTCGCAGCTGTTCCCTGGGTGTTGTTCTTGTAGATTCCCATGATTTTTAGGATTCCGATAACAGCCCCTCTCTCCTTAAAGTTGGCACAGTCTCCGCGTCAGAGCCGGTTGCTCTGGGAAGTATTTCAGCAGCATTGGAGGCTGCCTGGTCCTGGGAACCTGGTCTGGCAAACCCCAACATTCCCTTGGAGTATAACTGTCCCTAAACTCACAAATATGCACTCCCCATGTGACCACACACTCTCCTTTCACTCTCTCACTCATGTACTATCTTGCAGTCTGCCTTCCCATTGGCAGCCATCTTCCTCCTCCTCGGACTCTAGTAGCATTATTTTAAATAGCTAAGAGCTGGAAACAGTGCAAGTGCCACTCATTAGACAAATGGATTATAAAAACAAATCACTATGCTCAATTGATATTTGACAAAGGAGGCAAGAGCATACAATGGAATCAAGACTATCTCTTCAATAAATGGTGCTGGGAAAATTCGTCAGGTACATGTAAAAAAAAATTAAACTAGGTCACCAACTTACACCATACAAGAAAATAAACTCAAAATGGATAAAGGACTTAAATGTAAGACAGGAAACCATAAAAATCTTAGAGGAATCCACAGTCAGCAAAATCTCAGACATATGCCAAAACAATACATTCACTGATACAGCTCCTAGGACAATGGAAACTAAAGAGAAAATAAACAAATGGGACTACATCAAAATAAAAAGCTTCTGCACAGCAAAAAAACCATCAACAAAACAATAAGAAAACCCACTGCATGGGAGAACATATTTGCCAATGTTATCTCTGATAAGGGTTTAATCTCCAACATTTACAGGGAAGTCATACAGCTTAACAAAAGGTAGATAAACAATCCAATCAAAAAATGGGCTATGAACCTAAATAGATATTTTTTGAAAGAGGACATCCAGAAGGCCAAGAGACATATGAAAACATGCTCAAAGTCACTAATCATCTCAGAGATGCAAATCAAAATGACAATGAGGTATCATCTCACATCTGTCAGAATGGTTATCATGATCAAATCAACAAATGACAAGTGCTGGTAAGGATGTGGAGAAAAAGGAACCCTCGGTGGGAATACTGACTGGTGCACCCATTATGGAAAACAGTATGGAGTTTCCTCCAAAAACTAAAATTGGAACTCCCTTTTGACCCAGTGATCTCACTTCTAGGAATATATCCCAAGAAACTACAAACACCAGTCAGAAATGATATATGTGCCCCTATGTTCATAGCAACACAATTTACAAGAGCTAAATTTTGGATACAGCGTAAGTGCCCATCAGCAGATGAGTGAATTAAAAAACTGTTGTGCATCTACACAATGGAATACTATGCTGCTGTAAAAAGGAAGGAACTCCTACTATTTGCAAAAGCATGGGTGGACCTGGAGGGCATCATGCTATGCAAAATAAGTCAATCAGAGAAAGATAAATATCACATGATGTCACTCAGTTGTGGAATATAATGAACAACATAAACCGAAGAACAAAAACAGATCCAGAGATAGAGAGGCATGGATCAGTCTGTCAAACCTCAGAGGGAAGGCAGGGGAGGGGGGAAGGGGAAGAGGTCAACCAAAGGACTTGTACGCATGCATATAAGCATAAACAATGGACACAGATACTAGGAGGGTGAGGGCATGAGCCTGGAGAGGAGGGGGGAATATGGGGGGATAAGGACACATATGTAATATTTTAATCAATAAAGAAAAAAAAACGCCCACAAAACTATGGTACATTTACACAATGGAATACCATGCAACTGCAAAAAAGAATGCTCTCTCACCTTTTGAGACCACATGGAGGGACCTGTAAAATATTGTGCTATTTGAAGTAAGCCAGTCAGAGAAAGACAAGTATCACATGATTTCACTTACACGTGGAATCTAATGAAAAAAAAAAATAAACTGACAGACAAAATAGATCCAGAGACATTGAAGTATGCAACAGACTGTTTTATTTCCAAGGGGAAAGTGAGGGTGAGAAGAAATTAACCAAATAACTTATATGCATATATGCATTACCCCTGGACACAGACAATAATGCTATGAAGTCCTGGTTGGGGGAGGAACAGGGTGGATGGGGTCAATGAGGTTTTGGGGGAGGATACGTCTGTAATACTTTCAACAATAAAGTTAAATTGGAAACAAAAGAAATAGTCCAGTCAGAGGGAGGGAAAAATGGTGGTGGAATAGACAGGGGTGTTCTGAGCCTTGTCCCAGAGCAGAAAGAAAGAACAGCTGAGGGTCGCACGAGGAGTGTTTGTTGGCAAGTTGGGGGACAGCAAAACTCCAGAAGAAGGTGGGGGACTGCTAGACGGAGTTCCCCTGACCTGGCAGCCCCCACTGCGGCTGGGTCCCCTCACGGAGCTGCGGGCTTGGACACAGAGTCTGCGCCATCTTGAAGCAGAAAGTGGAGCTTATCAGAAGCCTGAGAATCCACAACTGCGGCACTCACGGAACAGCTGCGAGCCCCAGAACAAAGCTCCCCAATTGGCGCAAACACATGGGTTCAGAGGAGCTCTACACTCCACCATGGAAAGGTCAGATTTCGCCTGGGATAAGATGAGGTCTCTGTTCCTGGCGGGAGAGAGGAACTCGCATTTTGCAGGAGCTAGAGGACCAGGGAAGTCTGTGCCTAGAAAAATCTGTGGCTGTTGGGGCTGGCGTGATCTGTGAATGTGGAAGGAGGTCCTCAGAGCTGCTAACAGAAGGGCTCTCTAAAAAGCAACCC
Organism: Plecotus auritus; assembly: GCF_963455305.1. Classification (NCBI taxonomy): domain Eukaryota; kingdom Metazoa; phylum Chordata; class Mammalia; order Chiroptera; family Vespertilionidae; genus Plecotus; species Plecotus auritus. The sequence goes on along the minus strand of NC_137784.1, from coordinate 49,433,488 downwards.
ATTTTGATCTGATGTGCAGGAACACCCTAAGAATTTCAGGAGTGTGCCGCCTGCCTAGACTTATGCACAGCCCCGGAGTTCGCACACTTGGGCTTTTTCTTCTTCAAACCCTTGCTTCTGATTACTAAGCCCAAAACATAGGATCACCCAGTTGGGGACACCCTGGGAGATTGCAGGGGAAAGTGTTTTTCTGGAACCTGGGGATCAGAGCAGGGAGTGACCATTGGAGAGCCAGCTCTGAGGCAGCCCACTCCCACAAACTGATAGTGAGTGCCCCAGGGAAAGAAGGCTCTAACACTGCCTAGAGAGGCCATATATAGACCCGGAAGTCAATCCAGAAACACTGCCACCCAGGGGCTGAATCACAAATTGACTCTTGTGTAATCAAAAATAAAGGAATATGAGAAATTAAGACACATTGCCTGCTTAAAATCAGGACTGGCTTAAAACACTGAAGAGCAGTGGTACGCAGGGAACTGCAATACTGTCCGGAATGAGAAACAGGCGTGCCAAACAGAACAACAGAGGAAGTGAATGACCTTCACTACTCCACATTTTATTTTTATTTTTTATTTTATTTATTTTCATTTTTTGCATCTTTTACTCAAGAAACTAATTTTTTTCTTTTTTCCTCACTTGATTTTACCTTTTTAATTATTACATTTTTATTTTCAATCCGTATTATTACTACTGATATTTTATCTTTTTTTTAAAGTGTCATTTTATTTTCTCTTCATTTTATTTTGGGATTAGTGTTTTACATTCCATTTTTATCTTTCCTTTAGCATCGTTTTACTCTATCTCAACTCTACCTTTATGACATCACTCTCTTCCTAACCTTCCCCTTTTCTGTGTCCTGTTTATCTTACCCCTTTCCTGCTTTAGATTTTCCCTATTCTTTCTGTTTACCCCTTGTTAAAATTTCACCCTACTTACATATCTAATCTCCAATCCCTTGCTCCAAGTCCATACACACCTCTCTCTTCGCCGTCTTAACTATCCAAAAAATTGTTTTTCTCTCTGTCCTTTTGTTGTTGTTCGCTTGAATGTAGATTATATCGAATTTTATGCTTTTTTGTGAGTATTCTTCTTTTGTTTATTTTTTTGTTTGTTTTGTGCTTCTGTTTTCCCTTGCCTCACTCAATATTAGTTGGTGTTGTAGTTTGTATTAATCCCCAGGTACTTGTTGCTGGCATTTGCTGGAATAAGTGATTGTTCTATTGGAGTTTTATCCCCAATATATATAGTCTGTTCCCCTTTCTCTCTTAGTCTCTTTCTTGTCTCTCTTACTTTTTTTCCCTTTTCCCAATTTCATTTTGACCCTCTTTTTTTTCTTCTATCTTTTTCCTCTTCTTCTTTCTCTCCTATCCCCTAATTTCCTTTCTCCGGTGGTCACCTTTATTGGAGGTTATTAATATCGTGAATACATTTCTGTTCAGTGCCTTGTGTGTTGTACCTGGTAGTGCTGTATTTTGTGCCTTTAAATCAACGGAGGAGAGAGAGAACTACATAACCTGACACCCAGAGAAGAGAGACCATGGGGAGACAAAGAAACAGCCTGCATATGAAAGAAAAGCAGGCATCACCAGAAAAGGAAGTAAACGAAATGGAGGCAAGCAACCTTCCAGAGAAAGCATTCAGAGAAATGGTCTAAAGGTGGGTGAAAAGAATGGAAGACAAATTCGACAATATGAGTAAGAACCAACAGGAAATGAAGAAGAACCAAGAAGAAATGAAAAATGACATCACTGCTGTATAGAACTCCATAGAAAGCATCAGAAGTAGACAAGAAGAAGCAGAGGACCACAGTGAGCTAGAAGACAAGATGGGAAAAAATACCAAAGTAGAGCAACTTACAGAAAAAAATAATTAAAAGGCAGGAGGAGAGCCTAAGGGAACTTTGGGACAACACGAAACAAAACTACATCCACATAATAGGGGTTTCAGAAGGAAAGGAAGCTGAGCAAGGAATAGAAAACCTCTTTGAAGAAATAATGACAGAAAATTTCCCTGATATAGGGAAGAAAAAACCCACACAACCCAAGAAGCTCACAGAGTCCCAAACAAAATAAACCCCAAAAGACCGACGCCAAGGCACATTATAATTAAATTGGCAAACACCAATGACAAAGTAAGAATCTTAAAAGCGGCAAGAGAGACAGACAGTTACATACAAAGGAACCCCTATCAGAGTAGCAACTGATTTCTCAACAGAAACTCATCAGGCCGGAAGGGAATGGAATAAAATATACAAAGTCAGGCAAAGGAAGGGTGTGAATCCAAGAATACTGTACCGAGCAAGGCTATCAATCAAAATTGAAGGTGAAATCAGGAGCTTCACAGACAAAAAAGGACTAAGGGAATTTATTACCACAAAACCAGCAATGCAAGAAATGCTAAAGGGTGTGTGGAAAAAAACAAACAAAAAAAAGAAATCGGAAGCGAAGAAGGAACACAGGGGTAAAGAATAGGAATGGCGACAAATAAGTACCTATCAATAATAACTTTAAATGTAAATGGATTAAATGCCCCAATCAAAAGACATAGGGTAACGGATTGCATAAGAAAACACAACCTATATATCTGCTGTCTACAAGAAACCCACATCAGAAAAAACGACGCACACAGACTGAGGGTGAAGGGATGGAAAAGGGTTTTCCAGGCAAATGGAACTGAAAAAAAAGCTGGGGTAGCAATACTTATATCTGACAAATTAGATCTCAAAGTGAAGGACATAACAAGAGATAAAGAAGGCCACTTCATAATACTAAAGGGAGCAATCCAACAAGAAGGAATAACTCTGGTAAACATATATGCACCTAATACAGGAGCACCCAAACACATAAAAAAACTCCTGGAGGATATCAAGGAAGAGATTGACAGCAATACAATCATAGTAAGAAACTTTAATACCCCAGTAGCACCATTGGACAAATCCTCTAAACAAAAAATCAGCAAAGAAACATCCATCTTAAATGACTCACTAGACCAGATAGAATTAATTGACATTTTCAAAACATTTCACCCCTAAGCCACAGAATATACATTCTTCTGAAGTGCACATGGGTCATTTTCAAAGACAGACCATATGTTGGGTCATAGGCAAAGTCTCTTCAAATTCAAGAAGATAGAAATCATATCAAGCATCTTCTCAGACCACAGTGGCATAAAACTGGAAATCAACTACAATAAAAACAACCCAAAGAAATCAAACACATGGAGACTAAACAGCATGCTATTAAACCATGCCTGGGTTACCAGAGAGATCAAGGAAGAAATAGAAAACATCATGGCAACAAACGACAATGAAAGCACAACAATCCAAAATCTATGGGACACAGCGAAAGAAGTCTTAAGAGGGAAGTTCATAGCTCTACAAGCCTACTGCAAAAAAACAAGAAACAATGGTAATAAATTACCTAACCCAACAACTCAAAGAGTTAGAAAAAGAGCAACAAGAAAAGCCCAGTGTAAGCAGAAGGAAGGAAATAATAAAGATCAGGGCAGAGATAAACGACCTAGAGACCAAAGAAACAATACAAAAGATCAACAAAAACAAGAGCAGGTTCTTTGAAAGGATAAACAAGATTGATGAACCTCTAGCCAGGCTCACCAAGAAGCAAAGAGAGGGGACCCAAATAAACAAAATCAGAAATGAAAGAGGTGAAATAACAACAGATCCCACCAAAATACAAAGGATTGTTAAAAAATACTATGAACAACTTTATTCCAACAAATTGGAAAACCTGGAGGAAATGGACATATTCCTAGAAAAATATATCCTTCCAAAACTCAATCAGGAAGAATCTAAACAGCTCAATATGCCAGTAACTATGGAAGAAATTGAAGCAGTCATCAAAGAGCTTCCGGCAAACAAAAGCCCGGGGCCAGATGGCTTCACAGGAGAGTTTTACCAAACATTCAAGGAAGAACTAAAACCTATCCTCCTTAGACTATTCCAAAAAATTCAAGAGGAAGGAACACTTCCAAGCTCGTTCTATGAAGCCAGCATCACCCTAATACCAAAACAAGATAAAGACAACACAATGAAGGAGAATTACAGGCCAATATCCCTCATGAATGTAGATGCCAAAATCCTCAACAAAGTTCTAGCAAATCTGATCCAGCAGTACATCAGAAAGATCATACACCATGACCACGTAGGGTTTATCCCAGGAATGCAAGGATGGTACAATATCCACAAATCAATAAATGTGATACATCACATAAACTAATTGAGAGGTAAAAATCACATAGTCATATCTATTGATGCAGAAAAAGCATTTGACAAAATCCAACACCCTTTCTTGATAAAAACTCTCAACAAGGTGGGAATAGAAGGATCTTACCTCAACATAATAAAAGCTATATATGATAAACCCACAGCTAACATCATACTCAATGGGCAAAAACTAAAACCATTTCCCCTAAGAACAGGAACAAGACAGGGATGCCCACTCTCACCACTCCTGTTTGACATAGTACTGGAAGTATTAGCTATTGCAATTAGACAAGAAGAAGAAATAAAAGGCATCCAAATTGGAAAAGTAGAAGTAAAGCTGTCCTTATTTGCAGAAGACATGATATTGTATATAAAAAACCCGAAAGACTCCATCAAAAAACTAACAGACTTAATAAATGAATTCTGCAATGTAGCAGTATACAAAATTAACGCCAAGAAATTTATGGCATTTTTATACACCAATAGTGAACATACAGAAAGAGAGCCTAAAAAAGCAATCCCATTTTCCATTGCACCAAAAAAATTAAGATACTTAGGAATAAACCTAACCGAGGAGGTAAAAGACCTAAACGCAGAAAACTACAGGACACTGAAAAAAGAGATAGAGGAAGATGTAATCAGATGGAAGAACATACCATGTTCATGGATTGGTAGAATCAACATCACTAAAATGTCCATACTACCCAAAGCAATCTATAGATTCAATGCACTCCCCATTAAAATACCAACGGCATATTTCACAGACCTAGAAAGAACTCTCCAAAAATTCATCCGTAATAAAAAAAGACTCTGAATAGCCACAGCAATCCTGAGAATGAAGAATAAAGTAGGAGGGATCTCAATACCAGATTTCAAGCTGTATTACAATGCCACTGTCCTCAAAACAGCCTGGTACTGGCACAAGAACAGACATATAGATCAATGGAATAGAATAGAGAATCCAGATATTGACCCAAACCACTATGTGCAATGAATATTTGACAAAGGATTCATGAGCTTACAATGGAGTCAAGACAGTGTCTTCAATAAATGGTGTTGGGAAAATGGGACAGATACATGCAAAAAAATGAAACTAGGTCACCTACTTACACCATACACAAAAATAAACTCAAAATGGATAGAGGACTTAAATATAAGATGGGAAACCATAAAAATACTAGAGGAATCCACAGCAGAGAAATCTCAGACATATGCCAAAAGAACTTTTTCACTGATACTGCCCCTATGGCAATGGAAGCCAAAGAGAAAATAAACAAATGGGACTACATCAAAATAAAAAGCTTTTGCACAGCAAAAGAAACCATCAACAAAACAACAAGAAACCCCACTGTATGGGAGAACATATTTGCAAATGTTATCACTGATAAAGGTTTAATCTCCAACATCTACAGGCTGCTTATACAACTTAATAAAAGGAAGATAAATGATCCAAAAAAAATGGGCAACGGACCTAAATAGAATCTTTTCAAAAGAAGACAGAAGGAAGGCCAAGAGACACATGAAAACATGCTCAAAGTCACTAATTATCTGAGAGATGCAAATCAAAACGACAATGCGATACCATCTCACACCTGTCAGAATGGCTATTATCAACAAATCAACAAACGACAAGTATTGGTGAGGATGCAGAGAAAAAGGCACCCTCGTGCACTGCTGATGGGAATGCAGACTGGTGCAGCCACTGTAAAGAACAGTATGGAATTTCCTCAAAAAACTGAAAATGGAACTCCCATTTGACCCAGTAATCCCACTCCTAGGAATATATCCTAAGAAACTAGAAACACCAATCAGAAAGGATATATGCACCCCTATGTTCATAGCAGCACAATTTACAATAGCTAAGATTTGGAAACAGCCTAGGTTCCCGTCAGCAGATGACTGGATCAGAAAACTATGGTACATCTACATAATGGAATACTGTGCTGTCATAAAAAAGAAGGAATTACTACCATTTGTAGGCACCTGGATGGAATTAGAAAACATTATGCTAAGTGAAATAAGCCAGTCAATGAAAGAAAAATACCACATGATCTCACTCATTTGGGGATAATGAAAAACATTATAAACTGATGAACAAAAAGATAGATACAGAGGCAGTAAAGCATCAAACAGACTCAAATTACAGCGGTACAGTTAGGGAGAGGTGGGGGAAATAAGAGATCAATTAAAGGACTTATATGCATGCATATAAGAGTAACCAACGGATGCAAAACATTGGGGAATGAGGGCATGTATGGAAGTGGGGGGGGGCAATGGTAAGATATGTACACATATAATACCTTAATAAAAAAAAATGCTAGTGAATACAAAAAAAAAAGGAAATAATCCAGTCAGAGAAAGACAAATATCACATGATCTTACTTCTACGTGGAATCTTATGAACCAAATAAACTGACAAACAAAATGTGTCCAGATATATGGAAGAATGGAAAAGACTGATTGATCTCAGAAGGAGAGGAGAGGAAGGTGGGAAGAGATTAACCAAAGAACTTATATGCATATATGCATAGCCCATAGACAAAGAAGATAGTGAATTGAAGGCCTGGGTGGGACAGGAGCCAAATGAGTGGGTGCAAAGGAGGAAACTGGGGCACATATATAATACTCTCAACAAGAAAATAACAACAATAATACCCCAACTGATTTAATAAAACATAAGAAATTAATGAATTTGTGGAAACATAACCTACCAAGACTGAATCGGGAAGAAATACAAAATGTGAAGAGACCAATAATAAGTAAGGATATTGAAAGTATAATCAAACACTTTCCAACAAAAGAAAGTCCAGGAACAGATGGTTACACTGCTGAATTCCACCAAACCTTTAAAGCAGAATTAACATCAATCCTTACCAAACTCTTCCAAAATTTTTAAAACAGGAGAACATTTTCAAACTCATTTTATGGGGCTAGTATTACACTGAAACCTAATCTAGATAAGGACACTACAAGAAAAGAAAATTACAGATCAATAGCTCTGATAAATATAGATGCAGGAATTCTCTACAAAATACTAGCAAATTAAATTCCATGGCACATTAAAAATAGCAAACACCATAACCAAGTGGGATTTATACCCGATATATAAGGGTGATTATTCAACATATGTAAATCAGCAAATGTGATACACCACATTAACACAAAGATAAAAATCATATGATCATCTCAATAGACACCCAAAAAAGCATTTGAAAAAATTTACCATCTTTTCATGATAAAAAAAAAAAAACCTCTGAAAAACTTGGGTATAGAAAGAACGTACCTCAACATAGTAAAGGCCATATATGAAAGTCCCACAACTAACATCATACTCAGTGGTGAATCTTTGAGAGCTTTCCTGTTAAGACTATAAATAGGACAAACTTTTTCATCCTCACTACTCATATTCAACATATTACTGGAAGTTTTATCCACAGCAATTAAGCAAAGCAAAACAAAACAAAACAAAACACAAACACACAAATAACAGGATTCAAATCAGAAAAGGAGTACAATTATCTCTGTTTAAAGATTACATGATCTCATATACACTGAGTGGCCAGATTATTATGATCTCTGAATGCAAAATAATCTGGCCATTCCTGGTCAAGGGGACAATTTGCATATTAGCCTGTTATTATATAGGATATACACTGAGTGGCCAGATTATTATGCGTTCAGAGATCATAATAATCTAGCCACTCAGTGTATAGTATCTCCTAAATGATTCTACCAAAAAAAACAAACAAAAAAAAAACAGCCGTAACCGGTTTGGCTCAGTGGATAGAGCGTCGGCCTGCAGACTCAAGGGTCCCAGGTTTGATTCCAGTCAAGGGCATGTACCTTGGTTGCGGGCACATCTCCAGTAGGAGGTGTGCAGGAGGCAGCTGATCGATGTTTCCCTCTCATCGATGTTTCTAACTCTCTATCCCTCTCCCTTCCTCTCTGTAAAAAATCAATAAAATATATTTAAAAAAAAAAACAAAAAAAATAAAAAAAAAACCCAACAGTTAGAACTAATAAACAAATTAAATACATTTTAGGATACAAAATCAACATGCAAAAATTCAGTTGCATTTGTATATACTATCAATGAACTATACACAAAGAAAAAAATCACCTTTACAATGGAATAAAAATATAATGTGTAAAAATAAATTTAATCTGTACACTACTGGTAAAATATACAAGACATTGATGGAATAAATTCAAGACATATATAATTGAATTGATAGCCTATGTTCATAAATCAAAAGAAATGATCTTTTTTTATATTTTACCCATAAATACTTTATTTTTTTATTTATTATTTTTTAACATGTTAAGTTTTATTTTATTGTTTAAAGTATTACAAATAGTAGTACATATGTCTCCTTTTATTCCTCATTGGCCTTTCCCCAGCCTCCCCTACCCCCTGGCAAATGCCCTTACAGAAATGATCTTATTAAAATGCACATAGTACCACAAGTCATGTGTCAAAATTCCAATGACATCTGTCACAGAAATAGGAAAAAAAAATAATTTTGTATAAAACTTCAAAAGACCCTGAATAGTCAAGCAGTACTGAGAAAGGAAAACAAAGCTGGATGCATCACAATTCTTGATTTCAAACCTTGTTGCAAAGCTATAGTTATCAAAATAGTATGATACTGACATACAAATACATAAATTAGTGGAACTGAATCAAAAGCACTGAAACAAACCCATGCATATAGGGTAAACCAATATTTGACAAGGGAATCCAGAATACTCAATGGAAAAAAGATAGTCTCTTCAATAAAGGGTGTTTTGAAAACTATATGTTCATATGTTCTTCCACTCACATAAATTGACTTGAAATGAATTAAAGACTTAAATATATAACCTAAAACCATAAAATTCATAGAGGATATGAAATTTTTAAATAAAATGTGCTTTTATTAGTAACTAGGGGCCTGCCCCCTCTCACAGACTGGGAGCCCTCAGGGGATGTCCTACTGCGGGAGGCGACCAGGCTGATCAGGGGAAGGCGCCAGCCCCATCACCCCACTGCTGCAGCCATTGCCAGCCACCGCAGCCACCAAGGTGTTTTCATCAACATGGACTCCAGTCCCTTCACCATGGAAAAATGAAAACTTTCTTTAGGCATTTTCAAAATGTGTCTTGCATAGGATATGACATTACTTTCTTTTTTTTTTTTTTTTTATCCTCACCTAAGGATATGTTTCCATTGATTTTTAGAAAGTGTGGAAGAGAGAGAGAGGGAGAGACAGAGAGAAACATCAGTGTGAGAGGGACACTTTGATTGGTTGCCTCCTGCATGAGTCCTGACCTGGGCCCTGGCCAGGGAGGAGCCTGTAACCTTGGTACATTCCCTTGATCAGAATCGAACCCGGACCCTGTGGTCGGCAGGCCGAGGCTCTATCCACTGAGCCAAACCGGCTAGGGCAGGATATGACATTTCTTAGCCCCTCCAGCAGCGGACATTCATTTTTTTCTCCAGGAGTGTGGTGGAAAAACCCTAGATCACCTTCTTGGATTCTTATTACCCAAGTTACCAAGAACACTGCAAGTGGCGGCATACAGGGAGCTTAGCCAATGAGCAGTCATAAAGGGTGTTTACTCTCGAACTGGTTTGTCTCAGTGGTTAGAGCGTTGGCCTGCAGACTGAAGGGTACCAGGTTTGATTCCTGTTAAGAGCATGTACCTTGGTTGGGGGCACTTCCCCAGTGGGGAGTGTGCAGGAGGCAGCTGATCAATGTTTCTCTCTCATTGATGTTTCTGACAGTCTATCCCTCTCCCCTCTTCTCTGTAAAAAAGTCAATAAAATATTTTTTAAAAAATAAATAAAAGACGAGGTGTTTCCTCGGCAGCCCATGCGCAGAGAATCCCCTGCATTGTGTCCACTGGGCTAGGTGCGTGTCCACAGGCTGGGGGACATGGATCCCATGAACACAGTGTGCAGCAGCCGCTGGGGGCATGCCCTGAAACCCAGTGGCCCTGCGTTCGCTGTGTTCGCGGGTTGGGGGGCATGGATCCCATGGACACGGTGCACAGCAGCCACTTGTCCCGGGACCCAGCCCGCTTGGCACCCCCGGCCGCTTGTCCCGGGACCTGGGCCACTTGGTGCCAGTGCCTGTAGTCCACTCCTGGCTGGGGGCGTTCTGGGACCCCGTCTGCTCAGGGCCTATGTGCGGGCCTACAAGCTCAGAGTGGCCTGGATCCCTAGGATGTTCCCAAGACCCAGGCCGCTCTGTGCCTGTGTATGCAATTTAACCCACCATCTTTGTCAGGTTAATTTGCATACTCACTTCTGATTGGCTGGTGGACATCACAGAGGTATGGTCAATTTGCATCTTTCTCTTTTATTAGTGTAGATTTTAACTAGAAATGTCAGTGTTTTACAGGAGATTAATGGCAACCACAATATTAAACTCAACTCTAACATTTGTTATTTTGTCAGCTTTCACATTGTATACCAAAGTGGATGGCAAAGCTCCAAGAGTCAAAAGAGGGTGACAGGAGGAATAAAAAAAATGACACACACCGTTTGTGTCGCCCTAGGGGTTAGTCTGCATGCAAGAACAGTAATAATTATTTACAACATTGATCTGTTGGTTTCTTATTTAAAAAGTTAGCAGAAACTCAGATATAATAATAATGAGGGAAGTTTGTCATTATCATTGAACAGCCACACACAAAAAAAGAATTCTGCTGGGCCTTGTAAACACTGCAGGAGTCAATAGAATATATTTGTAACTGATAGTACTGTTTTCCTACTCAGATGATTTTTCTCTGTTTGCAATCTGTGAGATAAGAGAATTTTGACTTCTGTTATAGACTGATTCTTGCACCTCTCAAATTCATGTGTTGGAGCCCTAACCACCAATGTGACTATACTTGGATATAGGACCTTTAATGAGATAATTAAGGTTAAATTAAGTTGTAAGGGTGAGGCCCTAATCTAATACAAATGGTATCCTTATAAGAAGAAGAGACACCAGGGACTTATGCACACAGAGAAAAAGCCATGTGAGGACAGTGAGAAGGCAACTATCTGCAAGCTAAGAGACCTCAGGAACCCAACTTGTCAACACTTGATCTTGGACTTCTAGCCTTAAGAACTGTGAGAAAAAATTTTGTTGTTTAAACTACTCAACCTATGGTATGGTATTTTGTTATGGCAGCCTTAGCAATCTAATACAACTTTAATACACACACATACAAATACTTGATTTAATTTGTCTTTTTATCATCAGAAATATAGATAACATATTCTGTGTGTTACAGAGACTTAACAAATATCACATTCTAGTTATGTTGAAATGAGTATATAACATTTGGGAATAGACCAATATATCCAGGTTTTTAAATCATCCTTCTATCTGATAATGTACTAATGGTGTATGTGTTTATGTAATTGATAGGTGTTTTAGTACTAGGTTATTCCAGCTCTTGTAAAGAAGTAAGCATTATTTTCATCATAAAAAAGAAAATTGCAAAAAAATAATAATAAAAATAAAATAAAATTCATAGAGGAAGATTTAAAGAAAAAGGGGGACATTGACATTGGCCTTGGCAACAATTTTTGAATATGACACCAAAAGTGCAAGCAACAAAAACCGAATTAAACATATAGAAATACATCAATCTAAAAAGCTTATGCACTGTAAAAGAAATAATCAGCAAAATAAAAAGGCAACTTATGGAATAGGAGAAAATATTTGGAAATCATCTATTTGATAAAGTCATGATATACTATATAAGAAACTCCTACAACTCAATAACAAAAACAAATTTAGCTAAAAAAGTGGCAAAAAAACTTGAATAGACATTTTTCCATAGAAGACATCCAGTCATTAGGGAAATGCAAATCAAAACCACACTGAGTCCCGCCCTCCCCTACCTTACCTCTGAAGTTTGAGCATCTGATCGATGCTCTTCTGTGTCTAGATCTGTTTTTGTTCATCAGTTTATGTTGTTCATTATAATCCACAAATGAGTGAGATCATGTGATATTTACCTTTCTCTGATTGACTTATTTCAGGGGAGGGCGGGACTAAAGGGGAGAGAGAAACCCAAGGACTTGTATGCATACATATGAGCATAGCCAATGGATACAGACACCGGGGGGTGAGGGCATGAGTGGGGGGATGGAGGGATAATAGGGGGACACATCTGTAATACCTTAATCAATAAAGGAAAAAAAAAAAAACCACGGTGAGATATTATTGATGAAATCAATTGAAGACAGAAATAAATGAAACCATATTTCATGTTCATAAAATGATCTTATTAAAAGGCCCATACTACCCAAAGTGATCTCAGACCTGTTAGAATTGCTATTGTAAAGAGAGAAGAGACACTAAGTGCTGGTAAGAGAAAGAACAACCCTTATATACTGTTGGTGGAAATATAAATTAGTACAGCCACTATGAAAAGCAGTATGGAAGTTCTTCAAAAAATTAAATTTAGAACTATCATATGATCCAAGTAATTCTACTTCTGGGAATATATCAAAGAGATACCTGCACCTCCATGTTTACTGAAGCTATACTTACAATAGTGAAGACATGGAAGCAACCTGTGTGTCCATTAAGAAATGAACGGAGGAATATACAAACACCCCCCCCCACACACACATATATGTAATCACATATATATTTATATTATCCAGCCATTCAAAGGAAGAAACTGCTTTTTTGTGACAACATGGATGTACCTTGAAGGCTAAATGAAATAAATCAGACAGAAAAAGACAAATACAGTATGTCCTTACTTATATATGGAATCTAAAACAGCAAAATTAATAGAAATAGAGAGTAGAATGGTGATTATCAGAGGCTGTGAGGTAGGGGAAATGGGGCAATACTGATCAAAGTATACAATCTTCCTGCAATACAATGAATGTTCTGGGATTCAAATGCAGATCATTGTGACATAATTAACAGTACTGCATCATAGACTTGAAAGTTGTCAAGACAGTAGATCTTAATGTTATCACTGCAAAAATGATAACTAACTTTATTATAGTAATCATTGGACAATATATAGGTATATCAAATCATCATATTTTACACCTTATACTTAATAGGTTATATGTCACTAATACATCACTAAAATTGGAAATAAATGTTGCAAACAATATAAAAATTAAAGTTAAAATATATAAAAATAAAATAATAATTATAGTTAATAAGCATACTATTTATGGGGTGTCAGATGCTATTCCAAGTGTTTCTAAAAACGAGCTCATTAAAAAAATGAGCTTATCTAATCTTCACATCAGTTCTACTATTATTCTCCCAGTGCACAGATGAGGAAACTGAGGTTCAGGAAAGTAAATCTCGTGCCCAAGATCACAGAGCTAGAAAGCAGTAAAGTTTAATTTGAACCCAGAAATATAAATCTAGGGTCTGAGTCTTAATTATGAAACAAAACAACTCAAATATATGGACCACACAAGTGTGTCCTCTAAAATCAGACTACCTATTTTCCAATTCAAGCTCCAACATTTGCCATCTGTGTGAAATTGCTCAAATTACCTCACTTTTCTATGTCTTGGTTTCTTCATCTGTGAAATAGAGATAAAAGCACATGCTTTAGAGGGCTGGTGAAAGGAGTCAATGAGATGAAGTATATAAATATTCCAAGCCTGTCTCTGTCACACAGTATGCTCAATCAATGTTATATTTGAGCATATAGCAAAACAGGGACAAAAAAACATAACTTTGTGAATTTCTATATTTGGGAATGGCATGAACCAATATAGAAGGAACAAGATGGTATCACACAAAGAAATAGAGCATTAGAAATAGGCAGTGTCATGACAGACAACAGAAACATCTGGTAATGTATCATAGTAGTTCAAACTACAAACGCCAGGGTAATTCTACTTGGGTTAAGTGCCAGCTCTGCTATTTTAATTGATTATATGGCATTGAGCTACTTATTTAACCCTAAATCTGCCTAACTGTCTTAATATGTAAAGAGAGGACATGGACTATACCTACCTCAAAAGCTATTGTGAAGATTAAATGCATCAATGCATACAGAGCACTTACAACAATGTTTGGCACACAAGGAGCTCCCAGTGAATGTTGGCTTGTATTATTTCCAGAATGAGAAAATATTTCCTTAAAGAAAGTTTGTTGGTGCCTGTGAAAGGAAAGAAATTGATAGAACTAAGAAAATCCTACTTTTTAAGAGTTCATCTCTTCAAATTCACCTCTTCTTTATGCCCACTGCCTGGGATCTCCTAGGGTACTTGTTATTTCTCACCTGGTCTTATTGTACAATGACTGGGACAAGTAGGGCATTATTTGAGGAATAGGAAGTAATCTTCTTTGCCTGGAGCATCAGGCTAATGAAGCATCAGGTTGAAGAAGGATCTTGATTGCCTGGTGAAAGAGTTCAGACTTTATGTTGTAGGCAATAGGGAATCCTAGAAAGTTATAGAACAAAATATAGTATTGCGGAATCGTGTTTAAAGAAATATTAATGGGAGAAAGACTGGGTATGACAAACTAGTTATGAGTCTTCTGATTCTTTTGCATGTGGCTTTCCAATTTTCCAGCACCATTCATTGAAGAGGTTATCTTTACTCCATTGTGTGTTTCTGGCTCCTTTGTCGAAAATTATCTGTCCATATACATGTGATTTTATATCTGGGTTCTCTATTCTGTTTCACTAATCTGTGTGTCTGTTTCTCTGCCAATGCCATGCTATTTTGACTATCATAGCTCTGTAGTATAACTTGAAGCAGGATAGCATGATACCTCCAGCTTCATTCTTTTGTTTTTCCCCCTCAGGATCTCTTTGGCTATTAGTGATATTTTGTGGTTTCGTACAAATATGATCATTTCTTGTTCTATTTCTTTAAAAAATGACACTGTGATTTTGATGGGTGTTGCATTAAATTTGCATATTGCTTTGGGTAATATGGCCATGTTAGCTATGTTGATTCTTCCAATTCATGAACACGGGATATTTTTCCATTTTGTTGTGACTTTTTTACTCTTTTAATAATGCTTTGCAATTTTCAGATCTAGATCTTTCACATTCTTTGTTAAGTTTATCCCTAGGCATTTCATTCCTTTGGTTGCTATTGCAAAAGGAATTGTTTTTTGAATTTCCTTTTTTTTTTTAAGTTGTGTTGTTAGTATACAGGAAGGCAGTGGATTTTTATACATTGATTTTGTATTCTACAACTTTACTTTGTTTATTGTTTCTAATAGATTTTTGGTGGAGAATAATCATGGTAGAGATTTGTTAGGTCTTATCAAAGAATTGAATTGATCCCCCCTCCCCTGGGAACTAACCTTTAGGCCACTTCACAGTGGACATTCAACTTTCTTAGACCACGTTCTACTTGCTGACCATTATCTCTCCCCTCTGGAGTTTCCCAGAATCCAGACCTGCACAGAGAATTTTCCGCCCAGAAAAAGCCCACCTAGAGTCTTTTAAAACCTGACTCCCTGTCTTCCTTGGGGGAGGGCGCCATTTTTGGGCTCAGCCCATCTGGTATCCAGATGACCTAAAAAATTAATAATTCTTTACACCTTTTAGCCTTGAGCATTCCTCCTTTGGCAACCCTAAAAAGATTATTATTTCTTACATGGTACTGAAAGAGGAAGGACAGATGCAAGATATATTGGGGATGATGATGAGTTTTTTCAAATTAATTTGTTTATTCATTTAATATTCATTGAACGCCTACTATATCCCTAGAGTGGTAATAGGCATTGGGGATGCAGCAACATATAATAATTTATACATCCAACAAATATTTATTGAACAGCCACAAAATGCCATGCATTGCTCTAAGAGCTGGAGATTCAGCAATAGTTCCTACCTTCAAGGAACTCACAGCCAAGACTAGGGGAAATTTAACTAAACAGATAATTATGGTACACTTTTACAATGTTGAGATGAAGATAAAATGAGCATCTAATGGGAGACATGTTACCTAAACAGTGTGGTGTTTGGAGTAAAACGGCAAGTGCCGGAAACCAATCATTGTCTCACTAATAGAAAGAGGCTGGTCAACCTTGAAGCTCTGAAAGGTCAGAGCCAACCACTCCCTATCTAATTGAGACAATGGTAACTGAGGCAACTTCCCCATCTTGTAATCATGTAAATCCTTACTGATATGATAATCTGCTTATTACCTGCTTAAGGGCTATGGGTGTGTATCCCATAGCTTCAATAAAAGGGATAGCAAGGCCAGAGCCTAGCGGTAGTCTTCCCACTAGAGGTTGACTCCCACCTGGACCCCCATTTTCCCAAATTAACTCTTTTCTAGTCTCTCTCTTCATTTTAGTGTTCGGCCTCCTCCAGAAACTGAACCCTGAGTGGGCCCTGAACCACGCGGGTCGTGTTAAGGGATCCCATATCTGGCACCCAACATGGGGCTTCTGGAGGAGAAGGTATTTTTCGCCTAAGAGCGAAGGAAGGAAAAAAATTACACCGAGAAAAGGTGTGGAAATTCACCAGAAAAAGGTGAGGGAAATTCACCAGGAAAAGGTGAGGGAAATTCACCAGGAAAAGGTGAGGGAAATTCACACAAAAGCCCATGACCAGCTGCAGAGTTGCGAACTGTAAGTAGGGTGGGGGAATGTCTTTTTCAGCCAGGCTAAAGGGGAAGAATTAGGTTATAAATATAAAGTAAACTTTATTATTAGAATTTTCAGAAAGTATTCCTTTATAATTTTTGTTTAACATAACCCTTGGTTTTAGATCTTGAGTATTTGGCAAAAAGTTGGTAAAAACCAAAAACTGTTTTCCCATGGGAAACATAATAGTGCGTTTGCTAGAGCCTTTTAGAGAGGCTGAGGAGGAGCTTCCTCCCCTGGTTCCCTCCTCTCCTCCCAGAGAAGAGCAGGAAGAAAAATTGAAGGAATGGCCTTTATGGTCCCCTCCACCTCCATGTCCTAATCCTGAAACATTTAATTCACCAATAGAATCCTCTCTACAGAAAGTCATCAGAGAAGGAATAAAGGACATGTCGGTGGAAGAAAGGCTTGCTTTTCCTATTATACAAGTAGCTGACCCACAGTACCCAAATCAGATAATAAGAAGCCATGAAAAAATTGATTTTAAAATGATAAAAGCTTTACGAGAAAGCGTTGTTCAAAATGGTCCAACGGCTCCTTTTACAGGAGAAAGCATGAATAACATTTCTGATGCATTCTTAACTCCTTCTGATTGGTATACTCTGGCTCGTGCAACTCTGGATGGAGGAGATTATTTACTATGGAAGGGAGAATACTTAGAGAAATGTTAAGAGAAAGCCCGCACAAATGGAGGGCCGAATGCTCAAATAACTTATGAAATGCTGGCAGGACTGGGACAGTATATGGATGTACAAAATCAGTTACATTATGTGCAACAGGCATATGAGCAAATACGACTTTGTGGAAGGAAAGCCTAGTATGCTTTACCAACAAAAGGGGACCCTCAGGGAGCTTTTAGTAAATGTATGCAGGGACCTACAGAGTCATTTTCTGATTTTTTGGCTCGTCTCACTTGAGCAGTGAGACGACAGATTCAACATGAGGCAACAGGAGATATTTTAATTCAACAATTAGCTTACGAGAATGCCAATGCTGATTGTAAAAAATGCCTGACGCCTCTGAGAAGAGATAGTACCATTACAGAGATGATTCAAGCATGTCAGAATGTGGGATCAGGCACTTTTCAAGCAAATTTACTCGCTGCTGCAGTAACAGGTAGAAATAAGAGGTGTTATAAGTGTGGAAAAATAGGACATTTCCAAAAGGAATGTAGGCAACCGAGAAGGACACAAGGTAACACTCTAGGAAGAGGCGTGAACACTCCTCCTCAAGATTTAAGCATTTCTCGGTGTCCTAGATGTCAGAAAGGGAACCACCAGGCCAGTTCGTGTAAATCAAAATTTCATAGAAATGGGCAGCTGCTAGATCCAGATAGATGGCATGGTCAGTTGCCGGGAAACGGCCAAAGGGGTAACCCCCAGCCCCGTCATCAATAGGGGAAATCTGCCCTCCAAGGCCCACAGTGGATTCTCTCATCTGAGCAACTCCGGGAAGCGCAGGCCTGGATCTTAACAGCACTGTAGCAGTCACTTTGACCCCCGATATGGCTCCGCAAGCTATTCCTACAGGAATTTGGGGACCTGTGCCACTAGGAACTTTAAGATTAATCTTAGGGAGGAGTAGAAACACTTTAAAAGGACTAACTGTCCTGCCTGGAGTCATTGATTCAGAGTATGAAGGAGAAGTTAAAGTTATACTAGAATGTAATCATATTATGCAAATTACTCCAGGACAAAGAATTGCTCAGATACTACTTCTACCTTATGTTCAGCAAGGTGAGGTTATAAATAGGAAAAGAAAGATGCAAGAATTTGGAAGCTCAGACATCTATTGGATACATGAAATTAACAAAACCCGTCCCATGATTAATTTAGTTTTCTGGCTTGCACCAAAGTAGAGGAATATCACTACTTGCTCCTGGGAGAGGTGCAAAGAATGTACAGTTTGAATTTGAATTGCCATTGGCTTAGAGCAAAGAATACCCTTACATGGTATTTTTCCTGGTTTGTATGCTTAAAGAATGTGGTTTCTTGTTCAAATTAAAATCTTAGTTTGTATTTGGAATTTAAAATCTGTAATAAGAAATGAAACTCCATTCCTGAAACAGCCTCTGGTGTGGAGAAATTCAATGGTGACAGGAGAGGGCAAAGCTATCTGCTCTCCTGCAATGAGATTACTTAAAGTGTCCTTTAAAAATTATAAAAGAATTCGCAGGGAAATTGTGATCTTGGCCAAATTGGATGCTATTTATTACTTCATAAAGTGAAAAAGAGAAAAAATTTGAGATCTGTCTTTATCTATTAAGCATGAAAAAAATGTGTGGCCAGATCTGTTGCGGAAACTTCCCCTAAAGTAAGCAGGATGTGGGGGAAGGGAGAGACGCTTGGCGATCCAATATGGACGCCACTCCCCAAGAAAGCCACCATAAGAGGCCTCATATTCGCCATCTTTCCTTTTTCCAGCTAATGACTTAAAGCTTTTAGAGATGTTTAGCTTTAAAGATGGCAAAGATGAACCAGGCTAGTTTCCCAAGGCATTTTAAGCAGCCCCTTTTTGAAATTCCCCCCCTAAGGCAAATAACCAGCAGGAAGTAGATAACAAGTTTGCATATGAATGGCTAATGCAAAAACTAGTAAATCATATATGGATATAAATATTTTTTTGATGGTTGTTAAAATTTCAAGGCCTTAACAGAGATGATTCTTATAAAACTCCAAGGGCCCGGAGTAATACAAGAAATTTATTCTCTCTTCTTAAAGGAAATCCTTTTTTAAATAATTTTTTTAAATATATTTTATTGATATTTCACAGAGAGGAAGGGAGAGGGATAGAGAGCTAGAAACATTGATGAGAGAGAAACATTGATCAGCTGCCTCCTGCACACCTTCCACTGAGGATGTGCCTGCAACCAAGGTACATGCCCTTGACCGGAATCGAACCCGGGACCTTTCAGTCCGCAGGCTGACGCTCTATCCACTGAGCCAAACCGGTTTCGGCAGGAAATCCTTTTAAAACAGATCTAATATACTTGAAATTGCATGGTATTATTCTACAATGTCATTATAATTTTTGATATTTTACAACAGCATATTGTACAATTAATCCAAACAAACTTAAAAATCTAATTTTTTTTATGTTTGGCAACAATTTAAAAGGACATGAAAGGATTTAATCCCTTCCCACTGTGTGAAAGGCCTCACTGGGAAGGCACTTGAGCATCCTATATTGGCCTTTCTTGCCTTATTTGCAAAGAGGGACCCTCTCCTCACAATCCAATTGCCCATAGCTGTTGCTTGAGTTTTCAGTTCATGCTGAAGTTGAAGCCTCATGGTGACTGGCACCATGGATCTGTCTCTCCCACAATGGCGTGAGCTGGGCCTTCCCTGGAGAAAAAACCTGGGTTCCCCAAGATATGTGATCTATGCCAGGGCCCCGCCAGTAGGCAAGAGGATCCCAAGGCAGGCGCTGGGCATGGAGGCCATAGGGGCATAGGCTACCAAGGAGACAGAACTGAACCTCATATCACCCTGCTTGGCCCCGGAGGATGGCTGGTTAGTCAATGACGGGTAAGACTCCTCAAGGGAGGGGCAACCAAAGACAGGCACAGTTGCAGGGGGCCATCAAGAGAGAACTTGGGGGTCAACAGAGGTGGGACACAGATCCCCCAACGTTGCAGGGGCTTGAACACTTGCCCCTTCTGAAGGAGGTCTCCTGCCCCATGGCTGCTTTGCACTTCCCATGCCCAGCTCAGATTGAGATCCAGCTACAAACAAGAGACTTGGCCCAGCTCATATTGAGACCCAAGCAACAGAGAAGTGGCTGATGGTGACTGCCCTATATCTAAATCTAACCTAAATCTAGGAGTGCTCAGGGCTTTCTCAAGAATGCATATAATCCTTTCCATTAATTTTTGCAGAGTAAACTAAAATTGTTGTTAAAGTATTAAACTTGACAGTATTGAAGAAAATTTAATCATACAAGAGGCTGTTCCTAAAGTATTAACCAAAATTTATAAAAAATTTTCCAAAAGCCTTCTAATAATTAAAAAGGGGGATAGTGGAAAAAAAACATGTAAAAAAATGTCTTGTAAGTAAATTATACTTAGAAAAAATTTTTTCTTTTGAAAACCAATTTCCATTTAATGCTATCAGCAAGACAGCCATGAAAAACACACATGGTATCAAAATAAATCAGAGGAAAATTGTTTGGGCAAAAAATTAAAAGGAGCCCAAGTAAAATTTATAGAAAAAATTCCTTTATTAATTTTGGTTGAGATATGTAAGTTGTCAGAAAACAACTCCAAGACCATGTGGATTCCTGCAACAGAGAGGAATTAGCAGTAATGCTCCAGCCATGAAGACAAGAGGAGAAACAGTCCAGACATGGAAGACACTGACGACGTCTTGCCATGCCAGCAGTCAACAGCTGTGTGTCACTGCAGGTTGCCCAGGACCAAACCAGAGACGGTCGGACCTGCATCTCCACCGTTTGTCCACCATCCAGATATCATTGCCAACATGAACACATGAAGAACTTTTGGACTCAGAACTTTTGGACATTGAAACTTAGACTTAGAACTCTTGGACTTTGAAATTGGGTGTTTATTTCTGATCTGCAGATGCAAGATTTTTTAGAAGAAAGAAATGGGGGAGATGCCGGAAACCAATCATTGTCTCACTAATAGAAAGAGGCTGGTCAACCTTGAAGCTCTGAAAGGTCAGAGCCAACCACTCCCTATCTAATTGAGACAATGGTAACTGAGGCAACTTCCCCATCTTGTAATCATGTAAATCCTTACTGATATGATAATCCGCTTATTACCTGCTTAAGGGCTATGGGTGTTTCCCAAAGCTGCTTAAGGGTAATGGGTGTATCCCATAGCCTCAATAAAAGGGATAGCAAGGCCAGAGCCTAGCGGTAGTCTTCCCACTAGAGGTTGACTCCCGCCTGGACCCCCATTTTCCCAAATTAACTCTTTTCTAGTCTCTCTCTTCATTTTAGTGTTCGGCCTCCTCCAGAAACCGAACCCTGAGTGGGCCCTGAACCACGCGGGTCGTGTTAAGGGCTCCCACAGGCAAGAATGGAGGTCAGAAAGGGATGAAGAGACCAGATTATGAAAGTCTTTGATGTCAGGGAGTTTGAGCTCTTTCTTGTGGCCAAAGGGGGTACTATGGGGATTTAAACAAGGGCATCTGATCTAATTTTAAAGAAGTTTCTCTGGGAGTAAAGGAAGGTTGGATACATTTGGAAGTGTAAAGAATATAAAGGACAGAGAAGACTCCTAGAATTTTGGCAGGTCAGAAAACGTCCATAGAGACCCTCCAATATTAAACAACATCTTTCAGTTTTATAGACTGAGACCCAGAGAAGGCACAGGGCTAATAAAGTGACAAAGCTTAAATCTGAAAGTCTGTCCTGATTTTGTCTGGTGCTCTGATTACTACTCCCTGGTTTGGAGCTAAATGGTGATCAGCAAAAAGGACTACCGGGTGGAGGTGGCAAATGTGAACAGGAAAATAATGAGAGATTAGAAGAGTGGGTCTTAAACTGGGGCCTGGAAATGCGTTTGCTTTTTTCCACATTTTTAACTCCAGAGTTTTGCAAACCTTACTAAAAAAAAAAAAAATTCCCTGTCAGAAAGCAAAGGAATTGTGAAGTGGTACGAGGATTGGAGGGGGTGCATGCTTAGAAATTGTATCCAGTCTGCGAAGGAAAAATGAGGTCCAAACCCTAAAGAACAGATCAGGAAGTTGTAATTTCCACCTATTTAGCTAATGACTGCGTCTACCACAAAAAAATGTACTCCAGCGCCCTCTGCTGAACCCTAAAAGGCTGCCTTTCCTAACTCCTGGGCAGACTGTCCAAGATGCTAAAATGGTGGCAATGCCCCCTCCCTCCTCTGGCCCCCCTGCATGCTGTGCCCTTGAGCATGATGGGAAGGATTCAGCTTCAATGACAGGAAATAATGCCCTGGCCCTGCCCACTGGTTTGGGATTTTGAATCGCTTAGTGACAACACCTTGCTGTAAAAGCGCTTCGGAAAATCTGAAGGTTTCTCTAAGCAACAGGTATGGCAATTTTGTCATTACTGCGGGCAGTCCAGTGGGCGGCGCTAGAATGCAGCATGAGAGACGCAGCCCTTTCCTTATTTTTTCCCTACAAACTGAGCTGTTATGACAGGATTTGAAGCTGAGTTAAAGATTAGCAGACACGCGGTGAGGGGTGGGGGTGAGGGCATGAGTAGGGGGATGGGGGGACAATGGGGGGATAAGGACACATTTGTAATACCTTAAACAATAAAGGAAAGAAAGATTAGTGGAGTTTAAACTTTAGAGCTAGGATTTTTAATTTGAGATTCCTGGGTGAGGCAAATGGCAGGATTTTTTGTTGTTTTGTTTTTGCAGTAGTGAAGATCAGTGAGTGAACTGTAAAGATAAAAACAAAAGAGGGGGAGGAGAATGGGGTGACTGGATAAAGAAGATGAACAATGGACACAGACAATAGTGAGATGAAGGCTAAAGGAGGGGAAAGTGGAGGTGGTCAAAGGGTGGGGGAGAATGGGGGAAGTCTGAAACAATGTCAACATTAAAGATTATTAATGAAAAAATAAATATCAGTGAGTGAACTCTTTGAAATAGTACATAAAAATATGCATGTGTAAGTTGTGTATTCTGGGGCAGAGGCTCCATAGCTTTCATCAGATTTTTTCAAAGGGGTTGGTGAATCTGTCATTTAGAGGATGAAGTTTTAGGCCAAGGGTAATTTACCATAATGATTATGCAGAAATTTAGAGCCAGAATTTCTGGTTTCACATCTAACTAACTCCACTAACCCCTAACTCAGTGATCTTAGGCAAGCATTTTAACCAGTTTATGCTTCAGTTCCTCATCTGTAAAATGAAAGATAACAGCAATGCATGCCTCTCATAGTTGTAATAAAATGAGTTTGTTAACTAAAAATATTTATACCTAGAGGTCTGGGTCATGCACTTGGGGGGGGGGGTGTCCCTCAGCTCAGCCTGCACCCTCTCCAATCTGGCACCCCTCGGGGGATGTCTGACTGCCGGTTTAGGCCCGATCCCGCAGTCAGACATCTAGGACTGCTGGCTCCCAACCGCTCACCTGCCTGCCAGCCTGATCACCCCCTAACCACTCCCCTGCCAGCCTGATTGATGTCTAACTGCCCACCCCTGCCAGCCCGATTGCCCCCAACTGCTCTCCCCTGCTGGCCCGGTAACCCCCAACTGCCCTCCCCTGCAGGCCTGCTTGCCCCTAACTGCCCTCGCTGCAAGCCTGGTCGCTCCCAACTGCCCACCCCTGCTGGCCTGGTTGCCCCTAACTGCCCTCCCCTGTAGGCCTGGTCGCCCCTAACTGCCCTCCCCTGCAGGCCTGGTAGCCCCCAACTGCCCTTCCCTGCTGGCCTGATCACCCACAACTACCCTCCCCTGCCAGCCATCTTGTGGTGGCCATCTTTGACCACATGGGGGCAGCCATCTTTGACCACATGGGGGTGGCCATCTTTGACCACATGGGGGTGGCCATCTTCTGCGAGGGTGTGAGGGTCATTTTGCATATTACCTCTTTATTATATAGGATAAGCATTTATTAACTGAAAATAGTTTAATGGATTCCCCAAGAGTTGAGTAACCCTTGGCAACATTATAATATCTTTTGTTGTTATGCTTTCAAATCCATTATCTGGATTTGAGACAGGGTAAATAACTTATATGAAGTTGTTAAGCTAGTCAGTGAAAGAGTTCAGATTCTAGAACCAGGGCTTTCAGATTCTTAGTCTAGTGTTCTTTTCATTATACTGTGTTGGACCAGTGCAAAGGACCTTATGGAAACTTGGCTTAAACTTTCTAACTCTGATTCTCATGTAATAGTGCGAAAAATAATCCTCAGTTGGTTCTGCATGAAGCCTGGGCTTGAACACATGTGATAGGGAGCAGATATCATATTGGGCAACCATACTGTTCTCATATTTATATAGCTTTTCTGTCCTTCCCTTCTCCCTTTCCTTCTATGGTTTATTTTCCTCTGCCTGTCCCTTAAATGCTGATATTCTACAAAGACATGTTCTTACCCTTCTCTCCTTCTTATGTTACACTCATTGCCTGGATGACCTCGTTCCCTCACTCAGTTTCAACCAACACCTGGAGCTAATGGCTATTAAATTTATGTCAGTAACCCAGGCTGCTTTCCCCAAGTCTAGACACATATCAAAATGCCTACTGTATATCTCACAAGCATCTCCAACTCTTTCTTCTAAAACTGAATTTATCATTTTTCTCTTGCCTCAGATCTGATGTGCTATCATCCATCCTAGTCACCAAAGCCAGAAACTT
This sequence comes from Plecotus auritus, assembly GCF_963455305.1. NCBI lineage: Eukaryota > Metazoa > Chordata > Mammalia > Chiroptera > Vespertilionidae > Plecotus > Plecotus auritus. Next base: position 49,408,366 of record NC_137784.1, on the reverse strand, counting down.
GGCTATAATTCTTGATTATTTTTTTTACCTTAACTCTTACATCCCATTAGTCATCAATTGATTCATTCATTTAACAAATACTAACTGAGCACCTGTTTTGTTCCCAACATTATTTTCTTTAGCATAGTTCCTGTCTTCATGCCACTTTCATCCCCAATACCAAGCCCAATACTAAATTGTGATTTACATACTAAATTATTTACAATTTTAAAGTCTGAAAATGAACAGAGTGGTGTGCTATGAGGGCATGTATTCTGGGACCATGGAATACTTTCTTGAGGAGGTGATTATTTAGTTTAGGGCTGAGAAATTAATATGAGTTAGTTAGATAAAGAGAAGTAAGAGGACCTTGTACACAGAGGAGAGAGCGTGTGCACAAGGTCCTGAGGCAGCAAGGTGGGTGACACATTTGAGAATCAAAAAGGCCAGTATGTGGTTGGCACTTATAGAACATAGGATAGAGTGTCATGAGACAAGGCTAGAGAGGTGGGTAGGAGCTTTATAAGCCATGGCAAGAATTTGCACTTTTTTTTGGGGGGGGGAGGGTGACAAAAGATGTTTATTTAGGCTGAATGCCCTGATACATCCATACATGTAAAAATATATCATCTAAAGTCAGGGCAATAATAATCAGGTTGGTGTCACCTCCCCTTCTCCCCTTTGGCACAGCCTTTCCAGCTGCTCCCTTCAAAATTCTGGAGTGTGCAAGACAGGGGTCACTTCTTGGCAGCTTCTGCCTGAGGTGCCAAATCTGCCTCTTTCTGAGCCACCAAGAATATGGCTCCCTCCTTCTGGAAAGCTGCCAGCTCTTCCGAACTGAGGTTCTTCACCACACGAATACCTAGGAAATGGACAGAGCCAATGATGCGGTGGACAACAGAGGACAGGGGCATGTCCCACATGGGGAAGGCATCATCCTGAGCTTTAACACAAGCAATCTCATACACGTGCTTCAAGGTCACCAGGCCTGCCACCTCCTTGCCTGTATGCAGGGCCCCTTTTTCAATCCCAGCAGCTGTTTTCAGGAAGTAGGTAACAGTGGGTTGTCCTATCTTGATTCCAAATGTCCTGTCAGGCTTCACAAAGATCTTGGTGGGCAAAAGGATGCCTTCTTTGATATCCTTCATCTTCTCATTGAACTCCTTGCAGAACTGGTTGATGGAAACCCCTCACTGACCCAGGATGGGGCCTAGTGGGGGGCCGCTGGCATGGCATGGCCCGCCTGCGTGATGGTCCGGATGATGCCGCTGACCTTGGGTCTCTTGACGGCCCGAGTGGGCCGGATTAGCTTCAACATGATGTGGGGTTCACTGCCTTCATTCACCTGAGGTCAACAGCAAGACAGACAGCTCTGGGCGCTGCCATATTGTGTCACAGGTCAAGAATTTGCACTTTTTACTAAGGGTTATGATGATCTACTAAAGTGTTTTCATCAGGGAAGTGACATAGTCAAATTTGGGCTTTGAAAAGATCACTCTACCTTGCTGATAGCAAATCAGAAGATTGGGGAAATCAATTAGGATACTTTTGAGTTAAATCAGACAAGAAAGTTGGTGGCTCCTATTAGCTTTGTTACAGTGAGGGTCAGAGAGATGGACATATTCAGGCATTATTTAAGAAGTAAATGTGGTAGGACATAGAGACTGATTAGATATGATGGGTAGAAGGTGGTGAGGTAACAGAATAGAAGTCCCAGGTTTCTAGTTTTTAACTTGAACAACTAAGTGAATGATGATGTCATTTTCTGAGTTGGGAATACTACAATGAGGAACAAGTTTGAGGTACAGTAAGATGATTAGTGCAATTTGAGATATCATAGTGTAATTGGAAGCATTTTTGCTTTCTTAGTGAAACACAAAATAATGGTATTTCTTGGAAGGGATGACATATTAATTTTAGTTAGATGTGCTTGTTGACGATGAGTTCATTCGGGGAGATCATATAGACTCAGAAGAGACCAGAGGTCTGAACCTTGAGGATTTCTGACATTTAAAAATCCAAGAGAAGTATATAAACTGACAAAAGAGACAGGGAAAGAGCAGGCAAAGAGATAAGAAGAAATCTAGGAATGAGTGTTGTTTCAGAAGCCAAGAGAAGAGAGCAGAAGAAAGGGTATCTAGTAAGATGAGTCCTGAAATATTTCTACAGGTTTTATTGCCCTGGAGATCACTGGGCACCTTGTAAGAACTGAAGTTGAGTGATGCTATGGAGGCAAAAACCAGATTTAATAGGTTGAAAAGTACATGAAAGGTGGGGAGGTGCTATCAGCTAGTGCACACAGTTCTTTTAAAAAGATCATCTATGAAAGGCAGACAAAATTGGGGATTTATCTGTAGAGGTATGTGAAACCTGTTTTTACTTCCAAATTAGCTCTTAAATTTTTTTGTTTCCTCTGATTCTTTATTGTTGCTGCCTTGATTCATGCCCTCCTTGTCTATTATCTGAACTATTGCAATGGCATTCTCTGTGGATCTGCCCTTCCACATCTATTTTTCACACTGCTGCCAGAATGGTCTATCTAAAACCCAGATCTGACCAAGTAACTTCCTTGCTTGAAACACTTCAATAGTTCTATAGCAGGTACAAGATAATATCCAAGACCTAGCTGGTTTTGCTCAGTGGATAGAGTGTCAGCTTGTGGACTGAAAGGTCCTGGGTTCAATTCTGGTCATGGGCATGTACCTCGGTTTCAGGTTCAATCCCCGGCCCTGGTCAGGGTGTGTGTGGGAAGCAACCAATTGATGTGTCTCTCCCACATAGATGATTCCCTATGTTTCTACCTCTTCCTTCTACTCTCTCTGGAAATCAATGGAAAAATATCCTCAGGTGAGGATTAACAAAAAGTAAAAAATAAAAATAATAAAAAATATAATATACAAGATTGTAACCCCCAGTTTATCTCTTGCCCTTTGCAATTCCATGGAAAAAATGCATTCTATGTTTCTATGCCTTTGACTCTACTATTTCTTCTTCCTATAATGCCTTGTCCTCACCTTATTTGCCTAGTAAATACCTCTTTGTCTCTGTTCAGGCCATCACCTCCTCTTTAAAACATTTCTTATTCTTTGAGACAGTTTATTATTTTCTTTTACTATTTCTATATTCTGTACATATTTCTGTAATCACATGGAATTTACTATGTTATAATTATTTGGTGACATCTTTGTCACCCCTAGTAGACTATAAGTATCTGAAGGTACTGACTGTACTTTTTTGTTCCTTTATCCATCCCAGTGCCATACACTGTACCTAGACCCTAGTAAGTACTCAAACAAGTATGAAAAATTGTTTTTAAGGCACAAACACAAAATCCATAGAGTAAAATATTGAGAAATTTGAATTTTATTAATATTAAAAGTAATGAGATAGTCCATATCACAGACTCTTCTCATAGAGGACTTCTGAAGTGTTTCCCCCCTTTTTTACATTCTTCCCCTCATCAGCCTCATGATTTTTCTAATTGCTCCATCAGAGACAGGTGCCACTGACAATGCTTTGCAATTTCCCAATTCTCAGAATTCCCCAAGACCTTGTGAAGTCATCATCATCCTGGAGTTTGTCACAGCTCTCCTTGAGCCAATTGATCTTCACCACCTGTCCAGTTTACTGAGAGAACAATGATTCACATTTATGTATTGCTTGTTCAAATATCACTTTTTTCTCATTTGTTCCAAATCTATCCCCATTCAAGTATCCCCACTTTCCAAACACTCTGGATCTTAATTGAAGAGGCAAAGGCCCCAGAAAGGCACATTTCCCTTTTAGTGTGTATTTATTTTTATTGCCAGTTCAATTGCACTCTAAATGTAATTATATTTATGGAGAGTGTTAAGTGTCAATATTAAATACCTATGCTGTTTCCTCAATTTATGTTCCATGGGACATTGCATCTAAAATGACCACAGAGAATGGTATTACACTGTGTGTGTTTATGTTGTGTGTGTAGAATTCCCCAAATTATGTGGTTATTAAAGTAATGGAATTGAGAAACCTAGGGTATAGTCCTGAATCTGTTACTATCAAAAACAATCAAACAGAGAGATTGTCTCCCTTTCCCTGTCCTTTGTTCTAGTCAGACCTTCAACAGATTGAATCCTGAATCTGTTATTACTAATTCACTCATTCACTCATACAGTCAACAAATATATTAAGGTCCTATGATATACCAGATACAGTACTAAGTTTTATAAGGAACTAAAGGCCAATGGTAATACCATTCTCAATATACTGTGATTTATCAATCTCTAAAAATATCTCACAAAGTTAGATAACTTCATTCATTTACTCAGTAGATAATTGTTGAACACATATTGCATGCCAGGCAAGGTACTGGGAAAAAGTGATAACTAAGACCAATGTGCGATCCTTTCCATTCCTGCCTTTCTTCACAAGATGACATATAGCAAATCCTATTCCATCATATTGCTCTGAGTTTCATATCAAAGTGAACATTGCTAATATACTAGTACACATTCAATGATCTTAGCAAGCCACAGTACACACAGCATACCTATACATAAACAAACAGCCCAAGTGGGGTACAGGAAAATACAACTAATGCATTTACAGAAAATCTCTTCTGTTTTCAGATGCAAAATGCCATAGTTTTCTCAGTGTTGTTTGATGAATTGGAAATTAGTTTGTTAGAGCGCATAGTCTATTGGTTACTCTTTTTTTAAAAAAATATATTTTATTGATATTTCACAGAGAGGAAGGGAGAGGGATAGAGAGCTAGAAACACGATGAGAGAGAAACATCGATCAGTTGCCTCCTGCACACCTCACACTGGGGATGTGCCCGTAACCAAGGTACATGCCCTTGACCGGAATCGAACCCTGGACCTTTCAGTCCTCAGGCCGACTCTCTATCCACTGAGCCAAACCGGTTTTGGCTATTGGTTACTCTTTGTATAAAGTTGTCAAACAACAAACTGGAGTCCACCCATAATGATGTGGTTGATGCATTTTTCTTGAATATTATGGCTTATGTCAAAATATATTCCCAGGGACAAGTGACCAAGACAATTGATTTATTTTTCCAGGGATTTCAAGCCAAGGTTGATTACCTGTGGCCTAGAGGACAGATAGGAGGTTCGTCAGTAAGGAGACCTGAACTGAATCCCCCAATTGAAAATAATTTCTAATTATTAATTATTTATATTCTATGTTGCTCCAGAAAGTAATTAAGATGACATGTACCATATAAGCCTAACCAATGGACACAGACACCAGGGGGTTGAGGGCATGAGTGGGGTTGGGGGGGTCAATAGGGAGATAAGGACACATATGTAATACCTTAATCAAAAAGGAAAAAAAAGGATGACATGTACCATCTTGCATCTTTTTTCTTGTATCTGTTATCTTGACTTTGGTCTTGGTTTCTCCTCATTTAGGTTTATCTCTGTCCTGTAGTGCAGATGAGTTCTGGCTTGAGGCAAGAAATACCAAAGAAGTCTCTTTCCATACCTCTACCTACCTACCTAAGTAAAAACCAAAATTAAATCTATGTGTATGGAGGGAGTGAAGTGTGGAAGCTTAGTATTGTTTTTATTTTTATTGTTGATACTATTACATATGTCCCCCATTGTCGCCCCTTTTCCCACCTCCACCCAGCCCCTGACCCCACTCCCCTGGCCTTCATCACACTGTTGGCTGTGTCCATGAGCTATGCATATATGTTCTTTGGCTAACCTCTTCATCTTTTTTTTTTTTATCTAGTCCCACCCATCCCCCCCCCCCCATGAGAACTGTCAGTCTGTTTCATGTCTACAACTCTGGGTCTCTGGGTCTATTTTTTTCATCAGTTTATTTTGTTCATTATATTCCACATATAAGTGAGATCATGTGGTATTTGTCTTTCTCTGATTGGCTTATTCCACGTACCATAATAATCTCCAGGTATATCCATGCCATCACAAAGGTGAAGAGTTCCTTCCTTTTTAAAGCCATGTAGCATTTCACTGTGTACATGTACCACAGCTTTTTTTATCTACCCATCTACTGATGGGTACTTGGGCTGTTCCCAGATCTTAGCTATTATAAATAACTAGAGGCCCAGTGCACGAAATTCATGTTGGGGGGGGGGGTCCCTCAGGCTGGCCTGCACCCTCTCCAATCCGGGACCCCTTGGGGGATGTCCAACTGCCAGTTTAGGCCCGATCCCACATCCCTCTAACAATCTGGGACCGCAGGCTCCTAACTGCTCACCTGCCTGCCTGCCTGATTGCCCCTAACTGCTTCTGCCTGCCAGCCTGATCGCCCCCAACTGCTCTCCCCTGCCAGCCCAATCACACCCAACTGACCTCCCCTGCCAGCCTGATCCCCCCCGACATGGATCGGGCCTAAACTGGCAATCAGACATCCCTCTCACAATCCAGAACTGCTGGCTCCTAACCACTCACCTGCCTGCTGGTCTGATCATCCCTAACCACTCTGCCTGCATGCTTGATGCCCCTAACTGCTTCCCTGCCTGCCTGATTGCTCCTAACTGTCTTCCCCTGCCAGCCTGGTCGCCCCTAACCACCTCTGCCTCAGCACTCACCACCATGGCTTTGTCTGGAGGGACATCCGATCTAATTAGCATATTACCCTTTTATTAGTATAGATGGTTACTGAGCAGTGCATTCAGGGGAACATGGGGAAGCGGCCCTATGACTCAGAAACCAGGGACTCGACAGGAAGCTGGGAGGTCCGGTCTCACTCAACAGAGGATGGGCCTTGGATCATGGGTGAGGCCTGGACTGTGTCTAGGTCTGAGGAGCCTCCCTCCTCCAGGCACTACTTGCTCAGTGGCCTCCCACACACACCCTGACCCGGGTTAAAACCTGCAACCTTTCAATGTACAAGATGAAGCTCCAACCAATGGACCACACAGCCAGAGCAGTTATTCTTTGCTTTTATTTTATTTTCTTTTACTTTTTTATTGTCTTTTATTTTTTACTCTTTTTATTAAATCTTTATTGTTGAATGGCTTACATAGGTCCCCTTCCCCCCCCATTAACCTTTTTCAGCCTACTACCCCCCACAGGCCCTCACCACCCCATTTTCTGTGTCCAGGGGTGATGCATATATGCACATAAGGCCATTGGTTGATATCTTCCCACCCACCCTCCCCCGCCTTCCCTCTGAGGTTCTACAGTCTGTTCTTGCATCTGTGTCTCTGGGTCTATTTTTGTTCATCAGTGTATTTGGCTCATTAGGTGTTAAAAAATGCTCTGCTTGTGATCACTTGGGTTTTCTAAAGATGCAGTCATATCACGTACAAATCTTTTTTCTTTTTCCAAATGTACTTGTGGACATATTGGGAATATAGATACCAGAAATAGAAGTCTGTGAATAAGTTGGGAATTCGATGCTTTTTCTTTCATGACATTGTGTACATGACCCTATGCTCCTGCTGTGTTGACAACACCAAGTACTGTGGCTACAGGGAGGCTCTCATTGGCAACTCTTCCATATAGAGCCATAGCCTCCCTCTCCATAAACCACAGCTCCCAGGACAGACAGCAGAGGTGGGGGCACTTGGACACCTCCCACAGGCTTGCCCCCTGTCATCACCTGGTGGGACCCCCCTTCTGCATATCACCCTCTTGTTCCTACTCCCAGGCCTTCCATGCACTTCCTCTCATCCAGTCCCTTCCCTCCTCCCATCATGTCCGGAGCTCCAGGTGCTGTCCCTGTAAAGTGTGTGACACTCCTTACCAGACCGTTTCATTTTATTCTTCCATTGCGTCCAGTGTTTCTTCTGCCTCGTTAACTTGATTTGAATCTGAATGGAAATGGCTCCATCTTCTATTCTTTTTGTGTCCTTTCCACCACTAAGTTAATGTCATGTCCATAGTATGTGGCTATGAGATGTCTCTATGACTGAGCTGGGAAACCTTTCATGATTCTCTTTCCTTTTCTTTCATCTCAGGATAACTGAGCTCTGCAGTTTGTGTGTGACAAAGGGCCCTGGGAATACAATGCTGAGCCCTCTGAATTCATTTTATTATTTATTGTATTATTTGATGTCTGGGGTTGAATTAAACACAAAAACAGAAGAAAATATACCCTTAGATATACAATGTGAGTTATTACCCGAAGATTTCCACGGGAGTTGACACTGAGGCATGAGATACATGTGTTTATTGTTCAGTTTCCTCAACTATGGAACGAAGGTTGAACCTGCCCCTTGGACCCTTTGGAGGTTGGATATGATGCATCCAGAGGGATTAACTGGTGGCTGGGAGAATAAGATCGGAAGTCAACAGACACTTGTTTCCTTTACCTGGACAGAGTTAGAAAAACACAACTCCTTTCATCATAACACCAGGAAGGGCTATGCCTGTGGGAGGAGGTACAGGGAACCAGGGTTTCCCCCTTGCTCCTGCCCCACACTCCCTCCCTCCATCCCTACACTGGTCCAGCCACCTGGCTCGGCCCCTCCCCCATCGTGGAACCACTCAACTCAGGCTCTGGCCCTGGCTATCCCACAGGGAGGAGCATGTGCAGTTTTTTGCAGACATGGAAGCAGCTGTGGAGTAGGGAGGTGGCGGTTTTTCCTGAAGAGGGTGTTTGTGCTTTAAAGCTGATGCTGTCTGTCCACCTTCCAGCAGTGAAGTCCTTGTTGAAGTCTCTGCTCCAGAGCCTCTCACAGCAGTAAGTCCACATCCCAGGAGGCTGCGCAGTGGAGGAGCCATGATCCTTTCAGAAGAAACTGAGGATTGATTGGAGCCTGCCAGCTCGGGGGAGGAACCAGGAGGTCTGCCTTGTGCCTGCTCACCAGTCCCAGTCCTGCTCGGCTGCCACCCAGCCCGGTTCCCCTTGGTTCCCCGTTGGCCATCCAGTGATGGGAGCCTGGGGGCGGGGAAGGTGGGGGAGGGACCTAGAGGTGCTCCATGCACCTCCTGGTATTCACTCATCCATTCAGTCATTACGGACCCTGGCCTTTTATAATGTAGACTAGAGGCCCAGTGCATGAAATTCGTGAACTGGTAGGGTCCCTAGCGGCTGCCGAGTACTTTCTCCCTTTTCTTGGCTGCCTGCTGTCGCCGCCACCACCACCAGCCGGAGCTTGCCTCCCTTCCCCCAGCTGGCCCCATCCCCTGATCAAACTCCTGGATAATTTGCATACTATGCTTTTATTATATAGGATGCTTCTATGAACATAGAGGTGTATATATTATTTCTATTGGTGTTTCAAGATTCTGAGAATAAATGCCCAGAAGTGGGATCATTGGGTCAAAAGGAAGTTTCATTTTTATTTTTTTTTTAATTTCTTTATTGATTAAGGTGTTACATATGTGTCCTTATTCCCCCATTACCCCTCCCATCCCCCCACTCATGCCTTCACCCCTCTGTTGTCTGAGTCCATTGGTTAGTCTTATATGCATGCATACAAGTCCTTTGGTTGATCTCTTCCTCTTATCCCCACCCTCCCCTACCTTCCCTCTGAGGTTTAATGGTCTGATCAATGTTTCTCTGTCTCTGGATCTGTTTTTTTTTTTTTTTCAACAGTTTATCTTGTTCATTATATTCCATAAATGAATGAGATCATGTGATATTTATCTTTCTCTGACTGGCTTATTTCACTTAGCATAATGCTCTCCAGTTCCATCCATGCTGTTGTAAATGGTAAGAACTCCTTCTTTTTTACCTCAGTGTAGTATTCCATTGTGTAGATGTAACACAGTTTTTTAATCCACTCATCTGATGATGGGCACTTAAGCTGTTTCCAAATCTTAGGTATTGTAAACTGTGCTGCTATGAACATAGGGGTGCATATATCCTTTCTAATTGGTGTTTCTAGTGTCTTGGGATATATTCCTAGAAGTGGGATAACTGGGTCAAATGGGAGTTCCATTTTTAGTTTTTTGAGGATACGCCATACTATTTTCAACAGTGGCTGCACCAGGGTTCCCTTTTCTCCATAACCTCGCCAGCAATTGTTGTTTGTTGATTTTTTTTAACAAGCTTGCTCACCGAGCCTCTCTCCCTCTTTCCTGCAGCAACTCGTATAGTGTCTCCCTACAAGTGCCACTGGAACATGCAGTGGTATGCTCTCTAAAGGCGAAACAAACAATCAATCAAAACTAAAGGGTAAAAATGCCTTGATTTGTAGTGTTTGCTGAATATTCCCACCATGGCAGATTTCCATCTATCATGGTTTCACAACCAACTTGCAAAAATCCTTGACATTTTTTTATTTTGTTTAATTTCTTTATTTATTATGTTTGTTGATTTTTTGATGGTAGCCATTCTAGCATGTGTGAGGTGATATTTCATTGTAGTTTTAATTTGCATCTCTCCCTCTCATGATTAGTGACTTTGAGCATTTCTTCATATCTATCTAATAATAGAGTAATATTAACGTCATGACCAAAGAGCAGGGACCTGAGGCTGTATGGAGCCTGGCCGGGGGGAGGGACCTCAGGCCGAGCCCCCCTCCCCACAGGGCTTGAAGGGGACCTCAGGCCATGCCCCTCGCCTGGCAGGGCTTGATGGGGGACCTCAGGCCACTCCCCCGCCCCAGCTCCAGGCTGGGAGACCTCAGGCCTAGCCCCCACCTCCAGTGGGGCTTGATGAGGGACCTCAGGCTACACACCCCACCCCAGCGGGGCTTGATGCGGGACCTCAGACCACACCCCCCACCCAACGGGGCTTGACAAGGGACCTCAGGCCATGCCCCCCCCCATGCTGGGCTGGGGGACCTGAGGCTGCACCCCACACCCAGAGCAGCTTGATAGGGGTGGGGCCAGCTGGGTCTGGGTCTCCTGCGTTTTCAAAGTGCGTGCGGGAGGTGGGCGGGAACTTGACTCTAGGTCCCACAGTGTGCCCCAGACTCTGACAGGAGGGAGATTTTTATATACATTTTACTAATTTTCTTTCATCTCTGACACTTCTATTATAGAGAAAGGGCAAATAGCAATATTAAAATATTTCCTCTAATTAATTCCCTTTTAATGTGCATGAATTTTGTGCACCGGGCTACTAATATATATATATATATATATATATATATATATATATATATATATATATACACACACACACACATATATATGTATATATATTGGCCATCTGTATGACCTCTTTGGAGAAGTATCTATTCGGGTTCTTTGCCCATTTTGGGGAAAATTTTTCTTTTATTATTGGCAGCATTGCAGATGTTACCCATTTCCTGTCCTCTGCTCCACTTAATGCAGCCCTTACCCCACCCTAGGCCTTCACCACATTATTGTCTGTGTGGATAGTTTTTCTTCTTGGTATTGAGCTGTGTAAGTTCTTTATTTATTTTGGAGGTTAACCACTTATCAGATCTATCATTGGCAAATATGTTCTCCCATACAGCAGGTTCCCTTCTCATTTTGTTAGTTGTTGTTGTTGTTTTTAATCTTTTTGTTGATGCTTTATTTTGCTGTGCAGAAGCTTTTTATTTTGATGTAGTCCCATTTATTCATTTTCTCCTTAGTTTCCCTTGCCCTAGGAGATGTATCCACAAACATTACTACAATAGATGTCTGTGATTTTGCTACATATGGTATCTTCTAGGATTTTTAGGATTTCACAACTTGTATTTAAGTCTTTTATCCATTCTTAGTTTATTCTTGTGTAGGGTGTAAGTTTGTGGTGTACTTTAATTTTTTTTTGCATATATAGGTCCAATTTTCCCAACACCACTTATTGAACAGACAGACCATTCTATGTGCTTGCCTCCTTTGTCAAATACTAATTGATCAAATTGGCTTAGGTAGATTTCTGGGGTCTCTGTTCTGTCACATTGATCTAGATGCCTCTTCTTGTGCCAGTATCAGGCTGTTTTGATTATGCTTTGTGGTATAACTGGATATTTTGTTGGTATCTTGATATTGTGATCCCTCCAACTTTGATCTACTTTCTCAAGATTTCTGCAGCTATTCATGGTGTTTTTAGGTTCCATATAAATTTTTGGAGTTGTTGTTTTAGTTCTGTGTAAAATGGCATTGGTATTTTAATAGGAATTGCAACAGATCTATACATTGCATTGGATAATATAGACAGTTTTATGCTGTTGATTCCACGAATCCATGAACACAATATGTTCTTCCACTTGTTTATATCTTCCTCTAGCTTTTTTCAGCATCTTACAGTTTTCTGAATACAAGTCTTTTACCTCCTTGGTTAAGTTCTTCCTAAGTATCTTAATGTTTTTTGTTGTTGTTGCAGTGGTAAATGGGATTGTTTGTTTAGTTTCTCTTTCTGGAAATTCATTATTTGTGTATAAAAATGCCATTGATTTCTGGGTGTTAATTTTGTGTCCTGCTACATTACCAAATCGCTTTATTAAATCTAGTAGATTTTTGGATTTAGAGTTTCTATGTACAATATCATGTCATCTGAGAATAATGACAGTTTTACTTCCTCCTTTCCAATTTGGATGCCTTTTATTTTTTCTTCTTGTCTGATTGCCTTGTCTAGGACTTCTAGTAATGTGTTAAACAAGTGTGGTGAAAGTGTATATCCCTGTCTTGTTCCAGTTCTTAGGGGAAATGGTTTTAGTTTTTGCCCATCAAATATGATGTTGGCTGTAGTTTCTCATATATGGCCTTTATAATGTTGAGATATCCCTCTATTCCCACTTTGCTGAGAGTTTTTATCAAAAATGGGTGTTGGATTTTGTTGAATCCCTTTTTTTTCTGCATCTATTGATAGGATCATGTTGGGGTTTTTTTGTTTGTTTGTTTGTTTGTTTATCTTTCAATTTGTTAATGTGATGCATCACATTTTCTGATTTGCAAATATTGTACCAACCTTGCATCCCTGGAATGAATCCCACTTGTTCATGTTGTATGATCTTTTAAATATATTGCTGCATCCGATTTGCTAATATTTTGTTGAGGATTTTAGCATCTATGTTCATTAGGGATATTGGCCTGTAATTATCTTTGTAATGTCTTTATCTGGTTTTGGAATTAGGATAATGCTGACCTCATAGTGGTTAGAAGTGTTCCTTCCTCTTGCATTTTTTGGAATAGTTTGAGGAGGATCGGTTTTAGTTCTTTGAGTGTTTGGTAAAACTCCCCTGTTTAGCTGTCTGGACCAGGGCTCTTGTTTGCTAGGAGCTTTTTTATTTTCTGCTTGCATTTCATAAGATGTTATGGCCTATTCAGGTTTTCTTTTTTTAAAATATATTTTATTGATTTTTTACAGAGAGGAAGGGAGAGGGATAGAGAGTTAGAAACATTGAGGAGAGAGAAACATCAATCAGCTACCTCCTGCACACCCCCAACTGGGGATGTGCCCGCAACCAAGGTACATGCCCTTGACCGGAATCGAACCCAGGACCCTTCAGTCCACAGGCCGACGCTCTATCCACTGAGCCAAACCGGTTAGGGCCCTATTCAGGTTTTTTGATTCTTCCTGATAGATTTTTGGAAGATTGTATTTTTCTAGGAATTTGTTCATTTCATCCATATTGTCTAGCTTGTTGGCATATAGTTGTTCATACTATTTTCTTACAATCCTTTTTATTTCTGTGGTGTCAGTTGATACTTCACAACTTTTGTTTCTGTTTTTATTTATTTGGGTCCTTTCTGTTTCTTTGTGAATCTGGCGGAAGGTTCATCAAAGTTGTTTATTTTTTGTAAAGAATGAGTTTTTGGTTTCATTAACCTTTTACATTACTTTTTTAGAATCTATGTCATTTATTTCTGCTCTAATCCTTATTATTTTCTTCCTTTTACTTACCCTGGGATTTTCTTGTTGTTCTCTTCTTGATTTTTTATGGTGTTTGGTTAAATAGTTTATTATTAATTTTTCTTGGTTTTGTAGGTAGGCCTGTAGTGCTATGAAAATCCCTTTCAGGACTGGTTTTGCTATGTCTCAGTGATTTTGGGTTGTTATGGGTTCATATCTATTTGTTACCAGGAATGTTTTTATTTTTTTCTTGATCTTATTGGTAACCCATTCATTGTTTAATAACATGCTATTCAGCCTCAATGTGTTGGAATGTTTTTGACTATTTTTATTGTAGTTGATTTCTAATTTCATTCCATTGTGATCTGTAAAGATGCTTGATATGATTTCAATCTTCTTGAACATGTAGAAAGTTATTTTGTGTCCTAACATGTGTCCTCTATTTTTGAGAATGACTCATATGCACTTGAGAAGAATGTATATTCTGCAGCTTTGGGGTGAATTGTTCTATAAATGTCAATTAAATCCACATAATTCAGTCAGTGTGTCATTTAGAGTCACTATTTTCTTGTTAATTTTTGTCTGGAATATCTATCCAGTGAAGTGGGGAGTTAAAATTCCCTAACAAAACTATTGCTGTCAATTTTTCTCTTAAAGTCCTACATTTTTAAAAATGTATTTAGGTCTCCTATATTGGGTGCATATACATTTATCAGAGATATATACTCTTGTTGGATAGAAACATTTAATATTATGTAGTGACCTTTATTTTCTCTTGTGATGGACTTAATTTTGAAGTCTATTTTGTCAGATATGAGTATTGCAACCACAGCTTTTTTTTTTGTTTCAATTTGAATGGAAAAATTTTTACCATCCCTTCACTCTCATCCTGAGTGAGTCTTTTGTTCTGATGTTTTCACATCCATTCTGCTACCCTATGTCTTTTGATTGGAGCCTTTAAGCCATTTATACTTAAAGTTTATATTGATAGGTACTTATTTATTACCATTCTTATTCTTGATGCCTGTGTTCTTTTCTTTCTCTCTATTTCTCATTTTACAACAGTCCCTCTACTTTGTTGGTGGTAAATTCCTTTAGCCTTTTTTTTTTTTTTTTGGTCTGGGAATCTATTTCACCATCTAATTTGAATGATAGCCTCATTAGATAGAGTAATCTTGGTTTGGGATCATTGCTTTTCATTTACCTTGAGTACTTCATGCCATTCCCTTCTGGCCTGTAGGTTTTCTTATGAGAAATCAGCTGACAGCCTTATGGAAACTCCTTTATAGGTAACAAATTGCTTTTTTTCTTGGTGCCTATAAGATTCTCTCTTTGTCTTTAAGTTTTGGCCTTAAATTTTTTATTTTATCTTGTTCCCTCCTTTAAAATACATTTTTTTCTTTTTTTAATTCATTGTTGAGATTATTACAGATGTCCCTCTTTTTACCCCCCATTACCCCCCTCTACCTGATTCCCACCCGCCCCAGGCCTTTGCCACCCCATTGTACATGTCCATAGGTAATGCATGTATAATATAAGATTTTTTAATCTCTTCCTGCCCCCCACCCCTTCCCTCTGTGTATAGTCAGTCTGTACCATTTCCCTGCCTCTGATTCTATTTTATTCACCAGTTTATTCTATTTATTATATACTAGTGGCACCATGCACAAAATTGGTGCACATTGAAAGGGAATTAATTAGAGAAAATATTTTAATATTGCTATTTGCCCTTTCTCTATAATAAAAGTGTGAGAGATAAAAGGAAATGAGTACAATGGATATGAAAATAATACATTTTATTAATAAATAAACAATAACAAAATTATGTAATAGCAATAACAAACTCATGATATAAAAATAACATTGATGCAAATAATGACTGATAAAGTGATTAAACTTATTCTAATATCTCCCTGTATACCACATTAAGAGTGAAAACACTTTCAGAGTGCTTGACTAATTTTTCTTGGGATAAAGTATTTACAACTTTAACTTTAACGTCACATGCTCTTCGAACTCGAGAGAAAGCAACATATAACTGACCATGTGCGAAAACGGGTTCAGGTAGGAATATTCCTACTCTGTCTATAGTTTGTCCTTGTGATTTATTAATAGTCATTGCAAATGCTGGCATCACAGGAAACTGTCATTGAATTAATTTAAATGTGAGGCCAGT
Organism: Plecotus auritus; assembly: GCF_963455305.1. Lineage (NCBI taxonomy): Eukaryota > Metazoa > Chordata > Mammalia > Chiroptera > Vespertilionidae > Plecotus > Plecotus auritus. The sequence continues at coordinate 49,392,535 of NC_137784.1, read as the reverse complement.
GTCAGATGGGGACAAATCAATTGTTGGAATCAGAACAACCTCTCCCTCTGCAGATCCTGTTAATACTTCAGCTTCAATAATGTTAGGTTGTAATCTTTTGATAATAAATCTGGTACCATTACAAAGACCCCATTTACTATTAAGATTTCTCAATAGCATGATGATTGCACCCACTTTCAATTTTAATTTATGACACGGCATTCTTGAAGGAGTAATACTATTAAGAATTTCAATGGAAAAATTTTCCTTTTCAGCATCATCTGTTGAGTCAATGGAATCATCACTCAAATAGGTGTGAAAATCTCCATCAAGTATATCCAAAATTTCTTCATTTAATTTTTGAACATGCTCATTTTTTGGACAAAGAATTGCACGTTTAGATATATTTTTAATATTATCTATAGAGATACTATTTCCAAAGGTGGCTTCAATAATAGATCCATTACAAATCATTTCATGGGGAATTTCAATAATATCCATTCCTAAATGAAAACTGCTATCAAGTTTGCCATCTCCAAGTTTTACTAACCATTCACTATAATCAGAATCCTCTGATCTCATATTTAAGAGACAACTTTCTGAAACATCCCAAAACATGACAGTACTTTAAACTCGTTTGTACTATGGTCGATCGCATAGCATGCGACACAATACTGAGACATTGTCGAAAATCCCCTCCGAGAAGGAGAACTTTTCCACCAAATGCAACATTCAAATTCATAATTTCTCTTAGTAATCTGTCTATGGTGTTTATAGCATGACTGGATGCCATGGTGCATTCATCAATAATAAGAAGTTGGGCCTTTTTAATGGTTTTAGCAACTTCGCTCTTTATATCGAATCTAGAAATTGAAGTTTCATTTAATGGAATTGGTAATTTATATTGGGAATGAAAGGTTCTTCCACCAAGAAGTAAATTTGCAGCAATTCCTGTAGATGCTGTGGGTAAAACAGTACCACCACGACCTCTAATATATGTATTAAAACTTTATACAGATATGTTTTCCCACTACCACCTGGACCATCCAAGAAAAAGCATTTGGGGTGTGCAGTTTGATCTTCGATGGCTGAAGTTATAGTCTGAAAGGCTGCCAACTGTTCATCATTCAGAGAATTGATCAAAACCTCTGCCTGTTGTTGCTCGTACAATTCATCACATGTATTTGCATTCATTAATAAAGGATAGTCTGGAAGTTTGAAATGTGAACATTTCATTCCATTCAATGTGAATACCTCCTGAATTTTGTTAATGACATGCATTTCACAGTTCACACAGGCACCTTCTCTTCGGTGCAATTTCCAACAGAAATCTTCAATAAAATGAGATTTATTCTCATCCCATAATTTGTCTGCAGCAGAAAGACATCCAAACACACATATGTATGCAAAAAGTTGCCATAGTTGTTTGGGCATATTAAGCATGATTACATCATCAATTGTATCTTTCCAGATAATGTCTTCAGGTAATAATCCTTGGTGTTTAGCAGCTTCATGAAATGTATCATAAGTTACACCTCCTACAGTTCACAGATCCTCAAAACTTATCATACCTTTTACATGCAGAAGCAAAAGTCTAAGGTAATATCGTTCTGGTTCTCTAAAGCTCACAGTGAACAGTCTACCTAATACTTTATTCCCACCCTTTCGGTGTTTTGTCCACAAAGAATTATTAAACATATAATGCTGTGGAATCTCCCAATAATAATAATTACGTGCATCAGAGTCTTCTCTATTCAATAAGAACCAAGCCATCAAAGTTGAGTTATGTCTTTTAGCTCTATCTAAAACTTCAGCAAAATCATCGGCATGAAAATACAAATTCTGATCATTTGGCAAATGAATAGCTAATCTTGTGATTGCATGAGATTGGTCATGCATTCACATTCCAAAAAGTCTCCAAACAGCCTCAGGAGCGCTCACATACCTGGAATCAATGAAGTCCTGTACTTCGTCATGATTGATAATATTTTTTTCAGAAATTTGAATATTTGCACCATCATGACCTTTATAGATGTATTTAAATAGATATTTCACACTTCTAATTGATGCGCAGACTTCAACATTTATATGACAGTTATATTTGAGGCACAAATACGGGTTATAAGGGACAATCCAAGTATTTTCGACAATTTTATTTCCAATAGAAATGGTAATACCAGATCTTCGTTTGTATTTGGGATATCCATCAGTATTTGCAATGGTCACATTTTGAAATTCTTTCTGATATCCCTTTGAACATTTTTCATTTTTCATACATAGACTATTTGGATTTTGTATTCCACATGGTCCTTGTACCATATTTGATTTTACAATTTGAAAAAGTCGAGGACACTGGTCTTCATCTGGAATTTTGCCTTAACTATACAGTCAATGTCATCTTCTGAACGTAATTTGGACTCACTATCTAATATCAATAATATGTGAGCGTGAGGCAGTCCTTGTTTCTGAAATTCAATAACATGAATCTTAGCTATTACTTTGCCAAATAAATGGAATTTACATACATCATTTAAAAGAGCGTTCAACTTAATATTAAAAACTCTGGCTACCAAGTCAGGTCTGTTTTCAACTTTTTGCCAGCGTTGTAAATTGTTTGTAATATCTGCCCGTTTGGGTTGCATGTCATGGTTATAAATAAATCGGGCTTGTCATACTTTATTACAATTGCCATAGCATCCTGATATCGCTGCTGCATATTTCTGGGACTACCCTCAAAAGATGATGGAAGTATTATCATTTTACCAATTGGTACATTGTCATTTTCAGATCTATATTTGAGATAATCCATCAAACCACTGTATTTTTCAACTCTCAACTTAGATTAGTTTGCTTTAATGAAATTTATCCGATTGGCCTCCATTTTTGAATATGAATCCACAATAAAAAGTTGAGTTAATTTTTTTGTATTTAAAATAGGATTGAACGTATCCCTCACAGAGAGATGAAATCCATAATACTGCATTTGTGTGACTCATGTCCTTACATTTCGTCTAGTATTATTGTTGAGTACACTGTTGTCTCTGAGTCTTAATGCAATATCTGTTCCCCAGCCTTTTTCACCATGTGGAAAAAGAATAGGATATGTCATTGCATCTAATGTAGGAAACAGGATACTGATTTGTTTCATTTTAGTGGCATTTGGATTATTGGGATCTGGTTTACAATGAATGAGAAAGTCCCTTTCAAAAGGAGGTTCTCCATCTTCGTTTCTGAATATGACAGCAACCTCGGTTACACGGGGAGAATTAGATCTACCTGGGTCACTGTTACGATCATATTTAATTGCCATAGTTACTTCCGTGGGAGCTATACCTTTTGCTGCTGCTTCAGATTGGGCTTCCTTTTCTACCTCATGTAGCATCTTGTACGATTTTGTTAATTCATTTATTTCATGCATGAGGTTGTTGATGTTGATCATGAGTCTTTCTGAGCAGCCCTGGTTTTCTGGCATTGCTAATCTTTTACTTGTCACTTCAGCTGTATCCAAAATATAGAGTTGAGCAAACTTCCGAGAAACACTATCCGAAGGATGTAAAGTTCCAGTACGGTGATAAACTTGTCCGTGTATTCTAAAACAGTATGGCCCATACCCTGATGGCGATGCAATATTTGCACCCATGAAAGCAAAAGCAAAAGAACTATTTATGGATCGAATATTTTCCATGAAATTTTTACTGTCAGAATCTTCGTTTGTCATTAATCTTTTTAAATATGCTGGGTAATCTGGAAAATGTATATCATTTGGACAGACTTTCCCTTTGCTACAACATTGAGTAAATTTCCCATCGGATGGTTTTTCATCAGAGAAATTTAGTGATAGGCAAAATTTACATCTAACAATCATTCCACCACAACTATGTTCGATAATTGCATCCTCATGTACTCCATTTTCCCTGAGAAGGCAGTTCCTACCAGTATTGGTAGTACTTGTTGATGACTGTTCTCTAGACATATTGTGTCGTCACCACCGCCTTCTTTCAACTTCAAAGGCACGTTGGTCTTTAGACATTTTCTGTCAATGATGCCGGTATTTTTCAGCTTCAGAGTGACATTTTTCCAATAGCTGTTCTTCAGATACATTCTGTAGCAGGCGTCGCCTTCTTTCAAGATCAGACTCACGTTGCTCTTCAGACATTTTCGGTCTATAACATCCTCATCTTTCTGCTGCAGGGCTATGTTGTATCAACAGTTTTTCTTTGGACATAGTCCCACCTCTCTACTGCCAAGGTCTGAGATACAGGTGAATGAGAGTTGTGACTGTCAGGCCTTTGAGCTGTGTGACCAACTGCTGATTCTGTGGGGGTGGGACTTCCTCCTACCTGTTGCCAGTTTCCATAGCTGGGATGAGGAAGCTGGGGCTCCAGAGGGAGCAATGCCCTCTAAGCTGCCAGCTTTCTCGCTCTGCTTGACCCAACGAGCAGGCCTTGGCAGGGGCTTCCTGGGTCCCCGGGGCTTGGATCCAGCCTGCGGCATCGGGCGCTGCCCCATGCTGCTTGCCCAGTCCCCCATTTTGTCTTGGATCCCACCGGCAGCATCGGGCGCTGCCCCACGCCGCCTGCCAGGGTTTACAATGGCGGCTTGGATCCAGCCGGTTGAGTAGGGCACTGCCCCACGCTGCTTGCCCAGTTCCCCATTGCAGCTTGGACTGGGCAGGCAGTGCGATTGCGGCTTGGACCCAGCTGGCGGAGGTGGCAACGGGCGCTCCCCCCCCCCCCCGCATATGCAAATTTACCCACCATCTTTGCTGGGTTAATTTGCATAGCACCCCTGATTGGCTGTGGGCATAGCGGAGGTATGGTCAATTAGCATATTACTCTTTTATTAGATAGGATCTTATTCATTTATTTTTTATTTTTAGATTTAATTGTCAATAGGTATGTATTTGTTGCCATTTTGTTGTTCATATGTTTATCTTTTTATTCTTCTTCCTCTTTTTAAAGAATATCCTTCAACATTTCATGTAATACTGGTTTGGTGGTGAATTCCTTTAGCTTTTTTTTGTCTGTGAAGCTCTTTATCTGACCTTCAATTGTAAATGATAGCTTTGCTGGGTAGAGTAAGCTTGGTTGTAGGTCCTTGCTACTCATCACTTTGAATATGTCTTGCCACTCCCTTCTGGCCTGCATAGTTTCTGTTGAAAAATCAGCTGACAGTCATATGGGCATTCCCTTGTAGGTAACTAACTACTTTTCTCTTGTTGCTTTTAATATTCTCTCTTTGTATTTAGCCCTTGGCATTTTTATTATGTGTCTTGGTGTGGTCCTCTTTGAGTTCCTCTTGTTTGGAATTCTCTGTGCTTCCTGGACTTGTAAGTCTATTTCTTTCACCAGGCAGGGGAAGTATTCTGTCATTATTTCTTCAAATAGGTTTACAATATCTTGCTCGCTCTCTTCTTTTTCTGGAACCCCCACAATGCTAATGTTGGTATGCTTCAAGTTGTCCTACAGGCTCTTTACATATTTTTGGATTATTTTTTCTTCTTGCTCTTCTGGTTAGGTGTTTTTTGCTTCCTCATATTTCAATTCATTGATTTGATTCTCAGAATCCTCTACTCTACTGTATATTATTCTTTATTTCAGTCAGTGTATGCTTAATTTATGACTGGTCCTTTTCCATTTTTTGAAGGTTTCTAGAAGATTCTTGGGTAACTTTATAACTGTGGTTTTGAACTCTATATGCAGTAGTTTGCTTTTTTCCATTTCTTTCATTTGTGACATGTTTCTTTGTCTCCACATTTTGACTGCTCCCCTGTGTTTGTTTCTATGTATTGAGTAGAGCTGGTATGTCTCCCTGAGTTGGTAGAGTGGCCTTCTGTAGTAGGTGTTCTATAGGTCCCAGTGGCTCAGCCTCCCCAGACACTTGAGCTGGGAGCTATAGGTGCACCCCTTTGTGGTCTGTTATCACAGTTTTATTGTAGTTGAGACTTGATTGCTGTTGGTGTCATTGGGAGGAATTGACCTCCAGGCCAATTGGCTGTTAAGACCAGCTGTGAATACAGTGGGAGAGCTGCTGTGCAGGAGACACCCCTGTAGACCAGCATTTGCTTTAGTGGGGCTTTGGTGTGCACTGAGTCTGCCCCTTGAGTGTGTCACTTATGAATTTGTGGAGTTGTAATCTGGAATGGTCTAACACTGACCACTGAGTACACTGGCTCCTGGGTCTCCAGGGAGGTGCAAAGTCATCCACTTCCTGGGGACACCCAGCAGGAGCTACAGAGAGATCTGCAGATTCCTCCTCTTTGTATTGGGTTTGGAAGTTCCCATATGAGGTTCAGCTATAAAGCAAGTCAGGCTGGTGCTGTTGCCATGTCTTGGGCCTTTTATTGATAGATTTGGGTTCCCTTACCCAGGTGCAGCTTGTTTGAGAGATTTTTCCCTGATCAAGGCCAGGCCATTCATATGCAAAAGCCACTGCACACAGCTTGGGTGGGATTGTAAATTGGATGAGGTGGGGTCTTATGGAATCACCAAGGTGGGGCAAACAGAAATGGCTGCCAGTCAGCCCTCCGACCCAGGAGGTTCCAGCATAGGAACAATGATTTTATGAGCACCTCCATCTGGGAGAAAGCTGCCCCCGAGTTCCTGCCCTGATACCAGACAATCCAGTTCCTCCTTTTATGTGTCTGTGTTTCCCAGAACCTTGCCATGGTGCTGGAGCTCATAGGAAGCAGGACCTTGTAAGTTCAGTTCATAGTGTCAGCCTTTTAAGAGGAACAGCTCAGGTACCAGCAGCCTCTGTGTCACTGAGCCCCAATCTGCCCATTGTTCTTACAGCCCATAGGGACTTCTTTTCCCAGGTCTGGGACCCTGGACTGGAGCGCTGGTGTGGGGCTGGGACCCCTTGCTCCTCTGGGTGGCCTCTGCAGAGATGATCTCCCTTTCAATTAAAAAGGTGGCACATGTGAGTGCCAGACCAGCACGTTCAGCTCCTCCACACATCGTACAAGTCTGCAGTGTGTTTTCTTCTTTACTTCTCTAGTTGTAGGACTTCCATTCAGCTAGCTTTCTAATGGTTCTGGATGGTGGTTGTTCTGTATTTTATTTATAACTTTGATGTGGTTGTGGGAGGCAGTGAATTCAGGCATTTACCTATGCCACCATCTTTCAAATCTCCTAATTTTTGGCCTTTTAATTATGATTTGTCTGGGCATAGGCCTGCTTCAGTTCTTCTTGCTGGGGATCTGCTGCCCCTCTGGAACTATGTGACTTTTTCCTTTAGCAAGTTAGGAAAATTTTCTGCCATTATTTCTTCAAACAAGTTCTCTATCCCTTGTTCACCTTCTTCCCCTTCTGTTACTCCTATGACACAAGTACTATGTTTCATGTTGTCCCACAGTTCCCCCTTAAGCTGTTCTCTTGTTTTTTTGTTCTTTCTTTTTGGTTCTCTGATTGAGTCATTTGTTCTACCCTATTTTCTAATTCACTGACCTGACCCTAGATTTCCCCCTAATTTGCTGTGTATTCCTGCCAATGTGTTATTAGTGCTATGTCATTATTTATTTCCGACTGGTCTTTTTTTCATAGTTACTATATCATTTCTCATGCTGTTGAGCATCATTACCATCATTATTCTGAACTCTATCTGAAAAATTTCTTATCTCCATTTAATTTGGCTCGTCTTCTGGAAATTCTCTTGTTCTTTCAGATTGGGCTTATTTCTTTGTCTCCCCATTTTGGCTGCTTATTTCGGGTTGTGTCTATGTTTTGTGTAGATTTGCTATGACTCCCAATCTCTAGTGCAGGACAATGTCAGACACTGTTTGTGACTGGCCCTGAGTACCATGTATGTAGCTATTTGTAATCCTCATCTTGTGGTTTCCTCTGCTGGGGCAGGGTGCCTTTGGAAAGGACCAAGATGTGAACCAAGGTCTGCTTTCCCCAGCCCCAGCCCCAGCCCCAGAGTTAGATCACACAAGGAATCAAAGCCTCTAGAGAATGGATTCTGCCTGCATTTTGATTGTTATTCAGTCTTAATTAGCCTCAGGCTATCAAACACAAGGTGGGTTGAGATGTTTTCCAACAGGGTGTGCCAATTGTTTCTGCATATAGGATGATTGTTATTTTCAGTCTACTAATGGGACTCTGAAACTCTACAGCATGGGGCAAGAAGTTTTTCAATAGGATGAGGGAATTTCTCACCTCCCCCAGGCAAATGCTGCCTGGATGGTCTAGAAAATGTTGTCCTCTGTAGTATGAGGGAATGACTCATCATAGGAAACTGGGGTGTCTGCTTTCTAAGTTCTAAGCCCAGAGCCCCCAACCCTGGCTTCTGCTCACACAGCTCCAGTCCACTCTGCCCTCCCTCTGCCAGAGCCCAAGGTAAGTGGTTGCCCACAAAATTTTGTGTGTTGGCCCTTTACAATTGTGCCTGCATTTCCTGCCATCTTTCCCTGGCATACAGCAACCCTGCTGCTTTGCACAGCCAGATGTCGTGTGGGCACCTTTCTCAGTTCTGGTTCTATGGGCTAGAGGGCTTATCCTGGGGTTTAAACTCCAGAGTTCTCAATGGCAACTCACTCACAGTTGAGATATCCCTCCAGAACATCAGCTGCTGTCTGTGGGAACCAAGCGAGCTCTTTTAAACCTCTTCACTTTCTACCAGTCTCTATGTTATCTCCACTTTCAATTCTTGGTTATCAGGGCTCTCTCCAGCTAATCTTAAGTTAATTATTCTGGATGATTTTTCTGCATTTTAGTTTTAATTCCAATTTGGTCATGGGAGCATGTGTGTGTAGCTTCTACTTATTCCACCACCATTTTGGAATCCTGCCTTGTTTTCTTGAACCTCTGCCTTCTTCACCTTATCCTACTAAGAAGAATGCAGGGATTGGGTGAGAGATGGAGGCCTAAGAAAATTTCCTCCTCATTTTGTTGATGGTTTCTTTTGCTGTCCAGAAGTGAAGCTTAGTATTGAGTCACCTTCAGGGACTGAACATTCAGACAATAACAAGATCGTCCTCTTCTGATGGTGGGGACCCTGATTAGACAGATGCTCATATTCCATTATCTTCCTTCCTTGTCCCAGTAAGGAAGGAAGAATGAGGGTGGAGGGGAGGAAATGGTGGCCAGATATACAGGCTTGTTGTGCACCTCATCTTAGGACCAGAAATAAAACGAAATTAGATAACATCCTCCTGGAATTACCAACTGAGTCCAGCTTAAGAGGAGAGTTATATCAAGAAAGGACACAAAACACCTGGAGACTGCAGAATGGCAAGGTCATGAGAGGAGCTGACCCAGCTCCCGGAGGCGGCAGGCCCGGAGGCCTACAGATGAGAAAGCACTTGGCTATGGGTGGGACTGTTCCTTCAGAAGATAGAGGCCTAGAGTCTAAGCTGGGCTCCACAGCCTGGAACACCAGAGCAAAGTACTGAGGCCCATGTAACATCAAGCCATGAAAGGTGGCAGGGCTGCTGGCTGAGGCAGAGCCTGGAGTTGGTAGGAGAGAAAGCCACGGTTTCATTTTTTTTTGTTTACTTGTTTTTTATTCTAAACCCAGAGCACAGGATGCTTTGGGTCAGAAAACCTTGGACTTGAGGTGCTTAAGGAGAGGCTGGGAAGGGAAGCACTGTGGGGAGATGTGGAAAAGCAGTAGCCAGGAGTCTTGCATTTGGTTTTTCATACACACCCAAACCAAAATGGCATGTTTCCTGAGAGGAGCTAGCTGCTCCAAGAAGCCACAAGGCAGGTAAAGAAAATAAAACCTGCCCTAGGTGATACAGCCCTGCCCACCCTCAGGAGCCCTGCCTGCCACTCTACATTTTGAACTTGTCAGAGGAAACAAAAGTATAGGTCAGGCCTATGTGTTTGAACAGTGTGAGGAGTGTCAGTGACTAGATTGGGGTAGGGGCATTCCACCCCACTATACTGGGAACTGGTACTTTCCCAAATGGGAGAGCTGATAGAAACTCCAGGTTTCCAGCCAATCCCACTGGATTGCATATAAGGATCTCTGCCCAGCTAATAGCAGATGAATATTGTATGCCACTTGCAGAGGAATAGCTCTGGGACAAGGAAGCACATCCACTACACTCCCTGCAATTTGAACAGCACCTCCCCTGTCTAAAGCCCTTTCAGAAACAGACTTTTGAGTGATTAAGATGAAGATTGACAGCTGGTTAGCAGGCAAAGACAGGCAGAGTTGGACCCAGGAAAACCAGGGAAAGTTTTCTTACACAGCCCTGGGCCTCATACTCCTAACAAACTTGCTTCAGAGAGCATATTGGCCACTCTTGCTTACAGCCAAGTCCTGTAGAGACAGACACAAATTGTAAATCACATGGATCTTCAAGAAGGTTGCTAAAAACCAAATGAGGACAGTGTATGACAGAGGTTAGCACTAAAATATGCCACGGGAAGCCCAGAATTGGCAGACAGAATAGTTAGCCACAGTCATCAGATGAGTAGGATCCAAAGTGAGCTCCCATGGGGCACTAAAGTAGCCTGAAAGAAACTCCATTTCACTTTTTCTCCATTTTTCTTCTCTTTTTTCTTTACCTTTTAAAAATTGCTTTCTTTCCTTTACGGTTTTCCTTTTTTAATTTATCTTCTTTATCTATCTGCTTTATTGATTTCTTATTATGCTAGTATCTATTGTTTCATTCATTTTCCTCTTCACTTTTCACACCTTTTATGTTCTTTTCCCTTTTTCTCCTACTCTCTTTTCCTTTTGCCCTGCTATTTAATCTTTTATCCTTTTCTTTTTTTGTATCTATCTACTTTTACCTCTATTGCCCTTTCCCCCGTCCCTTCCTTTTTGGCCTTTCTATTCTTCCTCTTTTATTTTAAATTGTTTTTCCTTTCCTTATTTCCCTAATTATTATACTTTCTTTATTTCAGGTTTGCACCTATATATTCCTTTTTCTCCACCCACTTTTTCTTTCTTTATTTTTCTCCACTTTCTTTCTTTTCCTTCCCCCTGCTATCTCATCTTTTTTCTTTTTATTAATTTGGATCTATCTATCTGCTTTCTTCTCTATTTTACTTTTCAAAGTTTGGTTGTTGTTGTTTTTTCACATCCTTTTCTTTTCCTCCTCCTTTATTTTAAACCATTTTTCTTCCCCCTATTCACCTAATTATTTATTCTTACTTTATTTCAGATCTGTACCTACATATTCCCTCCACCACTTTTTTGGTCTTTCTTATTTTGTTTTTTGTTTGTGAGGGTTTTTTGTTGTTGTTGTTGTTTGCTTGTTATTTGTCTCCTCATATTTTTTCTTTATTTCCTTCTGTCATTCTTGCTTTCCTTTCTCTTTCCTAATTCTCTCTTTGCTGATAGTTAATTCTGTTGTTGTTGTAGGGGTCTTGTCCAGCCAGCTTGAGAGGAGATTCCATCCAAGAATGTGACAATAACAATTCAAGACCTACCTACAACAGGAGAACCCAAATAACTCATGCAAGGGGCTTTCCTAGAGCACCCAGCTCAGGATATCTAAGAGACTGCAACATTGGGTGCCACAAAAAACCTAGTACATAATACCACCCCATAAAGACTGAAAGGCATAATAGTATGATCTAATACATAGAAACAAATACAAAGGGACAACAAAAATACAGAGACAAAGAAACAACCCCGTAATAAGAGAAAAGGAGGAATCACCAGAAAAGGAAAAAAATGAAATGAAATCAAGTAATTTTTCAGGTAAAGAATTAAGAATAATGGTAATAAGGGTGCCCAAAGAATTCAGTGAGAACTAAAAGCAACTTAATGAGAGGAGGAGGAAAAATGGCGGAGGAATAGACAGACGTGTTCCTACCCTTGTCCCTGACCAGAAAGAAAGCACAGCTGAGGGTCGCACGAGGAGTGTTTGTTGGCAAGTTAAGAGACAGCTAAACTCCAGAAGAAGGTGAGGGACTGATAGAAGGGGTTCCCCTGACCTGGCAGCCCCTACTGCGTCTGGGTCCCCTCCCGGAGCTACGAGGTCCAGCGAGGAGTTTGCGCCATCTTGAACAGGAAAGTGGAGCTTATCAGAAGCCTGAGAATCCACAACTGCGGCACCCACGGAACAGCTGTGAGCCCCAGAACACCGCTCCCCAATTGGCTCAAAAACACAGATTCAGAGTAGCTCTACACTCCAACAGGGAAAGGACAGATTTCTCCTGGGATAAGGTGAGGTCTCTGGTCCCGGCGGGAGAGAGGAACACCCGTTTTGTGGGAGCTGGAGGACCAGGGAAGTCTGTGATTAGAAAAATCCGTGGCTGTTGGGGCTGGCGTGATCTGTGAATGTGGAAGGGGGTCCTCAGAGCTGCTAACAGAAGGGCTCTCTAAAAAGCAACCCATTTTGATCTGACATGCAGGGACACCCTAAGAATTTCAAAGGTGTGCCAGCTGCCTAGACTTACCCGGAGCCCCGGAGTTCGCACACTTGGGCTTTTTACTCTTCAAATCCTTTCTTCTGATTACTAAGCCCAATACATAGGATCACCCAGTTGGTGACACCCTGGGAGACTGCAGGGGAAAGTGTTTTTCTGGAACCTGGGGATCGGAGCAGGGAGTGACCATCAGAGAGCCAGCTCTGAGGCAGCCCACTCCCGCAAACCGGTAGTGAGTGCCACAGGGAAAGAAGGCTCTAACACTGCCTAGAGAGGCCATATATAGACCCAGAAGTCAATCCAGAAACACTGACACCCAGGGGCTGAATCATAAATTGACTCTTGTGTAATAAAAAATAAAGAAATACGATAAATTAAGACACACCGCCTGCTTAAAATCAGGAGTGGCTTACAACACTGAAGAGCAGTGGAACGCAGGGAACTGCAATACTGTCCAGACTGAGAAAAAAGCATGCCAAACAGAACAACAGAGGAAGTGAATGTCCTTCACTACTCCACATTTTATTTTTATTTTTTATTTTTTTATTTTTTATTTTCATTTTTTGCACCTTTGACTCAAGAAACTATTTGTTTTTCTTTTTTCCTCACTTTATTTTACCTTTTTAATTATTACATTTTTCTTTTCGATCCGTATTATTACTACTGCTATTTTATCTTTTTTTTTTAAGTGTCATTTTATTTTCTATTCATTTTATTTTGGGATTAGTGCTCTACATTCTATTTTCATCTTTGCTTTAGCATCGTTTTACTCTATCTCAACTTTACCTTTATGCCATCACCCTCTTCCTTACCTTCCCCTTTTCAGTGTCCTGTTTATCTTACCCCTTTCCTGCTTTAGATTTTCCCTATTCTTTCTGTTTACCCCTTGTTAAAATTTCACCCTACTTACATATCTAATCTCCAATACCCTGCTCCAAGTCCATTCACACCTCTCTCTTTGCTATCTTAACTATCCAAAAAATTGTTTTTTCTCTCTGTCCTTTTGTTGTTGTTTGCTTGAATGTTGATTATATTGAATTTTTATGCTTTTTTGTGAGATTGTTTTGCTTATTCTTCTTTTGTTTGTTTATTTTTTTGTTTGTTTTGTGCTTCTGTTTTCCCTTGCGTCACTCAATATTAGTTGGTGTTGTAGTTTGTATTAATCACCAGGTACTTGTTGCTGGCATTTGCTGGGATTAGTGATTATTCTATTGGAATTTTATCCCTATCTATATAGTTTGTTCCCCTTTCTCTCTTAGTCTCTTTCTTGTCTCTCTTACTTTTTTTTTCCTTTTCCCAATTTCATTTTGACACTCATTTTCTTTTTTCCTTCCTTTCTTTTTCCTTTTTTTCTTTCTCTCTTATCCCCTAATTTGCCTTTCTCTGGTGGTCACCTTTAATGGAGGTTATTAATATTGTGAATACATTTCTGTTCAGTGCCTTGTGTTTTGTACCTGGTAGTGCTGTATTTTGTGCCTTTAAATCAATGCAGGAGAGAGAGAACTACATAACCAGACACCCAGAGAAGAGAGACCATGGGGAGACAAAGAAACAGCCCGCATGTGAAAGAAAAGCAGGCATCACCAGAAGAGGAAGTAAACGAAATGGAGGGAAGCAACCTTCCAGAGAAAGAATTCAGAGAAATGGTCATAAGGTGACTGAAAAGAATGTAAGACAAATTCGACAATAAGAGTAAGAACCAACAGGAAATGAAGAAGAACCAAGAAGAAATGAAAAATTACATTGCTGCTGTAAAGAACTCCATTGAAAGCAACAAGAGTAGACTAGAAGAAGCAGAGGACAGCATCAGTAAGCTAGAAGACGAGATGGGAAAAAATAATAAAGTAGTGCAACTTCTAGAAAAAATAATTAAAAGGCAGGAGGAGAGCCTAAGGGAACTTTGGGACAACACGAAACAAAACAACATCCACGTAATAGGGGTTCCAGAAGGAAAGGAAGCTGAGCAAGGAATAGAAAACCTGTTTGAAGAAATAATGACAGAAAATTTCCCTGATATAGGGAAGAAAAAACGCACACAAATCCAAGAAGCTCACAGAGTCGCAAGCAAAATTAACCCCAAAAGACCGACGCCAAGGCACATTATAATTAAATTGGCAAACACCAACGACAAAGTAAGAATCTTAAAAGCGGCAAGAGAGAGACAGACACTTACATACAAAGAAACCCCCATCAGACTAGCAACTGATTTCTCAACAGAAACTCATCAGGCCAGAAGGGAATGGAAAGGAATATACAAAGTCATGCAAAGCAAGGGTCTGAATCCAAGAATATTGTACCCAGCAAGACTATCAATCAAAATTGAAGGTGAAATCAGGAGCTTCACAGACAATAAAGGACTAAGGGAATTTATTACCACCAAACCAGCAATGCAAGAAATGCTAAAGGGTCTGCTGTAAAAAAAAAAAAAAAAAAAAAGAAAAAAAAAAGAAAAAAAGAAATAGGAAGTGAAGAAGGAACACAGGGGTAAAGAATAAAAATGGTGACAAATAAGTACCTATCAATAATAATCTTAAATGTAAATGGATTAAATGCCCCAATCAAAAGACATAGGGGAATGGACTGGATAAGAAAACACGACCCATATATCTGCTGTCTACAAGAAACCCACCTCAGAAAAAAAGGCGCACACAGACTGAGGGTGAAGGGATGGAAAAAGGTTTTCCAGGCAAATGGAACTGAAAAAAAAGCTGGGGTACCAATACTTATATCTGACAAATTAGATCTCAAAGTGAAGGACATAACAAGATATAAGGAAGTACACTTCATAATACTAAAGGGAGCAATCCAGCAAGAAGAAATAACTCTGGTAAACATATATGCACCCAATACAGGAGCACCCAAATACATAAAAAAACTCCTGGAGGATATTAAGGGAGAGATTGACAGCAATACAATCATAGTAGGAGACTTTAATACCCCACTATCACCATTGGACAAATCCTCTAAATAAAAAATCAGCCAAGAAACATCAATCCTAAATGATTCACTAGAACAGATGGAATTAATTGACATCTTCATAACATTTCACCCCAAAGCCACAGAATATACATTCTTCTCAAGTGCACATGGGTCATTTTCAAAGATAGACCATATGTTGGGTCATAGGCAAAGTCTCTTCAAATTCAAGAAGATAGAAATCATATCAAGCATCTTCTCAGACCACAGTGGCATAAAACTGGAAATCAACTACAATAAAAACAACCCAAAGAAATCAAACACATGGAGAAGAAACAGCATGCTATTAAACAATGATTGGGTTACCAGAGAGATTAAAGAAGAAATAAAAAACATCATGGCAACAAATGACAATGAAAACACTACAATCCAAAATCTATGGGACACAGCGAAAGCATTCTTGAGAGGGAAGTTCATAGTTCTACAAGCCTACTGCAAAAAAACAAGAAACAATGGTAATAAATTACCTATCCATAGAACTCAAAGAGTTAGAAAAAGAGCAACAAGAAAAGCCCAGTGTAAGCAGAAGGAAGGAAATAATAAAGATCAGGGCAGAGATAAACGACCTAGAGACCAAAGAAACAATACAAAAGATCAACAAAACCAAGATCTGGTTCTTGGAAAGGATAAACAAGATTGATGAACCTCTAGCCAGGCTCACCAAGAAGCAAAGAGAGAGGACCCAAATAAACAACATCAGAAATGAAAGAGGTGAAATAACAAGAGATCCCGCCGAAATACAAAGGATTGTTAAAAAATGCTATGACCAACTCTATTCCAACAAACTGGACAACCTGGAGGAAATGGACAGATTCCTAGAAAAATATAACCTTCCAAAACTCAATCAGGAAGAATCTAAACAGCTCAATATGCCAGTAACTATGGAAGAAATTGAAGCAGTCATCAAAGAGCTTCTGACAAACAAAAGCCTGGGGCCAGATGGCTTCACAGGAGAGTTTTACCAAACATTCAAGGAAGAACTAAAACCTATCCTCCTCAGACTATTCCATAAAATTCAAGAGGAAGGAACACTTCCAAGCCCCTTCTATGAAGCCAGCATCACCCTAATACCAAAACCAGATAAAGACAACACAATGAAGGAGAATTACAGGCCAATATCCCTCATGAACGTAGATGCCAAAATTCTCAGAAATTTCTAGCAAATCGGATGCAGCAGTACATCAGAAAGATCATACACCATGACCAAGTAGGGTTTATCCCAGGAATACAAGGATGGTACAATATCCGCAAATCAATAAATGTGATTCATCACATAAACAAATTGAGAGATAAAAATCACATAATCATATCAATTGATGCAGAAAAAGCATTTGACAAAAGCCAACACCCTTTCTTGATAAAAACTCTCAATACGGTGGGAATAGACGGATCATACCTCAGCATAATAAAAGCTATACATGATAAACCCACAGCTAACATCATACTCAATGGGCAAAATCTAAAACCATTTCCTAAGAACAGGAAAAAGATGAGGATGCCCACTCTCACCACTCCTGTTCGACAGAGTACTGGAAGTATTAGCCATTGCAATTAGACAAGAAGAAAAAATAAAAGGCATCCAAATTGGAAAAGAAGAAGTACAGCTGTCCTTATTTGCAGATGACATGATATTGTACATAAAAAACCCGAAAGACTCCATCAAAAAACTAACAGACTTAATAAATGAATTTGGCAATGTAGCAGAACAAAAAATTAACACCAAGAAATCTATGGCATTTCTATACACCAATAGTGAACTTACAGAAAGAGAGACTAAAAAAGCAATCCCATTTACCTTCGCACCAAAAAAATTAAGATACTTAGGAAAAAACCTAACCAAGGAGGTAAAAGACCTATACCCAGAAAACTATAGGACACTGAAAAAAGAGACAGAGGAAGATGTAAACAGATGGAAGAACATACCATGTTCATGGATTGGTAGAATCAACATCATTAAAATGTCCATACTACCCAAAGCAATCTAGAGATTCAATGCACTTCTGATTAAAATACCAACACCATATCTCACAGACCTAGAAAGACTCTACAAAAATTCATCTGGAATAAAAAAAAAGACCCCGAATAGCCACAGCAATCCTGAGAAAGAAGAATAAAGTAAGAGGGATCTCAATACCAGATATCAAGCTGTATTACAAAATCACTGTCCTCAAAACAGCCTGGTACTGGCACAAGAACAGATATATAGATCAATGTAATAGAATAGAGAATCCAGATATTGACCCAAACCACTATGCGCAATTAATATTTGACAAAGGAGGCATGAGCATACAATGGCGTCAAGACAGTCTCTTCAATAAATGGTGTTGGGAAAATTGGACAGATACATGCAAAAAAATGAAACTAGATCACCAACTTACACCATACACAAAAATAAACTCAAAATGGATACAGGACTTAAATATAAGACGGGAAACCATAAAAATACTAGAGGAATCCACAGGCAGCAAAATCACAGACATATGCCGAAAGAACTTTTTCACTGATACTGCCCCTAGGGCAACGGAAGCCAAAGAGAAAATAAACAAATGGGACTATATCAAAATAAAAAGCTTTTGCACAGCAAAAGAAACCATCAACAAAACAACAAGAAATCCCACTGTATGGGAGAACGTATTTGCAAATGTTATCACTGATAAAGGTTTAATCTCCAACATCTATAGGCAGCTTATACAACTTAATAAAAGGAAGATAAATGATCCAATAAAAAAATGGGCAACGGACCTAAATAGAATCTTTTTGAAAGAAGACAGAAGGAAGGCCAAGAGACACATGAAAACGTGCTCAAAGTCACTAATTATCCGAGAGATGCAAATCAAAACGACAATGCGATACCATCTCACACCTGTCAGAATGGCTATCATCAACAAATCAACAAACGACAAGTGTTGGTGAGGATGTGGAGAAAAAGGAACCCTCGTGCACTGCTGGTGGGAATGCAGAGTGGTGCAGCCACTGTGGAGAACAGTATGGAGTTTCCTCAAAAAACTGAAAATGGAACTCCCATTTGACCCAGTAATCCCACTCCTAGGAATATATCCCAAGTAACTAGAAACACCAATCAGAAAGGATATATGCACCCCTATGTTCATAGCAGCACAATTTGCAATAGCTAAGATTTGGAAACAGCCTAGGTGCCCGTCAGCAGATGACTGGATCAGAAAACTATGGTACATCTACACAATGGAATACTATGCTGCCATAAAAAAGAAGGAATTACTACCATTTGTAGGTACCTGGATGGAATTAGAGAACATTATGCTAAGTGAAATAAGCCAGTCAATGAAAGAAAAATACCACATGATCTCACTCATTTGGGGATAATGAAAAACATTATAAACTGATGAACAAAAAGACAGATACAGAGGCAGTAAAGCATCAAACAGACTGTCAAATTACGGCGGTAAGTTTAGGGAGAGGTGGGGGAAATAAGAGATCAACTGAAGGACTTATAAGCATGCATATAAGAGTAACCAATGGATGCAAAACATTGGGGGGTGAGGGCATGTATGGGAGTGGGGTGGGGGGGCAATAGTAATATATGTACACATATAATACCTTAATAATAATAAATAAATAAATAAAAGCAACTTAATCAGAATTATAAGGAATTAAGAAAAAGAGATGTTGAAACACTAAATATAAATTGTAAATGAGGAATGATGAGATGAAATAAAAACATCCTAAAAGGATTCAATAGTAAACTAGAACAAGCTGAGGACTGAATCAGTAAATTAGAAAATAGGCAAGGAAAAAACAACCATTCATTGCCGAATTCATTTATTAAATCTAGTAGATATTGCTGGAGTATTTAGGGTATTCTATGGACAATATCACGTTGTCTGAGAATGACAGTTTCTATTTGGGATGCCTTTTATTTCTTATTCTTTTCTGATTATTATGGCTAACATTTCCAGTACTATGTTGAACAGGAGTGGTGAGAGTGGGCATCCCTGTCTTGTTCCTGTTCTTAGGGGAAATGGTTTTATGCCGGAAACCGATCATTTTCTCACTAATTAGAAAGGTGTGGACAAGGAACCTGGAAGGCTGGTCAACCTTGAAGCTCTGAAAGGTAAGAGCCAACCACTTCCTATCTAATTGAAACAATGGTATCTGAAGCAACTTCCCCACCAAATAATCATGTAAATCCTTACTGGTAAGATAATCTGCCTCTTACTAGAATTGCCTGCCTAAGGGCAATGGGTGTATCCCAAACCTGAATAAAAGGGATGGCAAGACCAAATCAAAGCGTTGTCCTCCCACTAGAGGTGGGCTTCCGTCTGGCCCCCATTTCCCAAATTAATATTTTTCTAGTCTTTTTTCATTTGTGTGCGGCCTTCTCCAGAACCCGAACCCTGAACCACGCAGGACGTGAAAGGGGTTCCCACAGTTTTAGTTTTTGCCCATTGAGTATGATGTTGACTGAAGGTTTGTCATATAAGGCTATAAGGCTTTTATTATGTTGGGGTATGATCCTTCTATTCCCACTTTGCTGAGAGTTTTTATCAAGAAAGGTTGTTGGATTTTGTCAAATGCCTTTTCTGCATCAATTGATATAATTATGTGATTTGTGTCTCTCATTGTTTTATGTGATGTACCACGTTTATTGTTTTGCAGATATTCTACCAAACATGCATCCCCAGAACAAATCCCACTTGGTCATGGAGTATGATCTTTCTAATGTAATTCTGGATCTGATATGCTAGGCTTTTGTTGAGGATTTTAACATTTAAGTTCATCAGAAATATTGCCCTGTAATTCTTTTTCTTGGTAGTGTCTTTATCTGGTTTAGGGATTAAGGTAATACTTGCTTCATAGAAAGAACTTGGAAGTGTTCCTTTTTCTTGAATTTTATGGAATAGTCTGAGGAGGATAGGTTGTAGTTCTTCTTTGAATGTTTGGTAAAACTGCCCTGTGAAGCCATCCAGACTAAGGCTTCTATTTGCTGGAAGCTTTTTGATTACTGCTTCAATTTCTTCCATAGTTATTGGCCTATTTAGACTTTTTTTTTCTTCCTGATTGTGTTTTGGAAAATCATATTTTTTCTAGGAATATGTTAATTTCTTCTAGGTTGACCATTTTGTTGGGATAGAGTTGCTTACAGTTTTTTTAAAAAATCCTTTGTATTTCTGTGGATCTGTTGTTATTTAGCCTCTTTCATTTTTGCTTTTGTATATTTTGGACCCCTCTCTTTGTTTTTTAGTGAGCTTTACCAGAGGTACATCAATCTTGTTTATCCTTTCAAAGAATCAGCTCTTGCTTTCATAGATCTTTTGTATTTTTTTAATTTTTTTTTTTTTTTTTTTTTTTTTTTTTTTTTTTGTGAGCGGGACACAATCTCTGTCATTTATTTCTGCTCTGATCTTTATTATCTCCTTCCTTCTGCAAACTCTGGGCTTTTCCTGTTTCTGTCCTTCTAATTCTTTAAGTTATAGAGTTAGATAATTTATTACCAATTTATCTTGTTTGTTTGTGTGTTTGTTTGTTTTTTTAGGTATGCCTGTAATGCTACGAACTTCCCTCTCAGAACTGCTTTCATTGTGTCCCATAGATTTTGGATTGTTTTCTTTTTCTTTTTTTAATTTTTTTTTATTAAGGTATTATATGTGTACATATCTTACCATTGCCCCCCCACCCCACTCCCATACATGCCCTAAACCCCCAATGGTTTGCATCCGTTGGTTACTCTTATATGCATGCTTATAAGTCCTTCAGTTGACCTCTTATTTCCCCCACCTCTCCCTAACCTTACCACCGTAATTTGACAGTCTGGTTGATGCTTTAGTGCCTCTGTATCTGTCTTTTTGTTCATCAGTTTATACTGTTTTTCATTATCCCCAAATGAGTGAGATCATGTGGTATTTTTCTTTCATTGACTGGCTTATTTCACTTAGCATAATGTTCTCTTATTCCAACCCGGTGCCTACAAATGGTAATAATTCCTTCTTTTTTATGTTAGCATAGTATTCCATTGTGTAGATGTACCATAGTTTTCTGATCCAGTCATCTGCTGACGGGCACCTAGGCTGTTTCCAAATCTTAGCTATTGCAAATTGTGCTGCTATGAACATAGGGGTGGATATATCCTTTCTGATTGGTGTTCCTAGTTTCTTAGGATATATTCCTAGGAGTGGGTTTACTGGGTCAAATGGGAGTTCCATTTTCAGTTTTTTGAGGAAACTCCATACTGTTCTCCACAGTGGCTGCACCACTCTGCATTCCCACCAGCAGTGCACGAGGGTTCCTTTTTCTCCGCATCCTCACCAACACTTGTTGTTTGTTGATTTGTTGATGATAGCCATTCTGACAGGTGTGAGATGGTATGGCATTGTCGTTTTGATTTGCATCTCTCGGATAATTAGTGACTTTGAGCACGTTTTCATGTATCTCTTGGCCTTCCTTCTGTCTTCTTTCAAAAAGATTCTATTTAGGTCCGTTGCCCATTTTTTTATTGGATCATTTATCTTCCTTTTATTAAGTTGTATAAGCTGCCTATAGATGTTGGAGATTAAACCTTTATCAGTGATAACATTTGCAAATACGTTCTCCCATACAGTGGGATTTCTTGTTGTCTTGTTGATGGTTTCTTTTGCTGTGCAAAAGCTTTTTATTTTGATATAGTCCCATTTGTTTATTTTCTCTTTGGCTTCCGTTGCCCTAGGGGCAGTATCAGTGAAAAAGTTCTTTTGGCATATGTCTGTGATTTTGCTGCCTGTGGATTCCTCTAGTATTTTTATGGTTTCCCGTCTTATATTTAAGTCCTGTATCCATTTTGAGTTTATTTTTGTGTATGGTGTAAGTTGGTGATCTAGTTTCATTTTTTTGCATGTATCTGTCCAATTTTCCCAACACCATTTATTGAAGAGACTGTCTTGACGCCATTGTATGCTCATGCATGCTTTGTCAAATATTAATTGAGCATATTGGTTTGAGTCGATATCTGGATTCTCTATTCTATTCCATTGATCTATATGTCAGTTCTTGTGCCAGTACCAGGCTGTTTTGAGGACAGTAGCTTTGTAATACAGCTTGGAATCTGGTATTGAGATCCCTCCTACTTTATTCGTCTTTCTCAGGATTGCTATGGCTATTCGGGGTCTTTTTTTTATTCCAGATGAATTTTTGGAGAGTTCTTTCTAGGTCTGTGAAATATGGTGTTGGTATTTTAATGGGGAGTGCATTGAATCTATAGATTGCTTTGGGTAGTATGGACATTATAATGATGTTGATTCTACCAATCCATGAATATGGTATGTTCTTCCATCTGTTTACATCTTCCTCTATCTCTTTTTTCAGTGTGCTATAGTTTTCTGCGTATAGGTCTTTAACCTCCTTGGTTAGGTGTATTCCTAAGTATCTTAATTTTTTTGGTGAGAAGGTAAATGGGATTGCTTTTTTAGTCTCTCTTTCTGTAAGTTCACTATTGGTGTATAGAAATGCCATAGATTTCTTGGCATTAATTTTGTATCCTGCTACATTGCCAAAATCATTTATTAAGTCTGTTAGTTTTTTGATGGAGTATTTTGGGTTTCTTATGTACAATATCATGTCATCTGCAAATAAGGGCAGCTTTACTTCTTCTTTTCCAATTTGGATGCTTTTTATTTCTTCTTCTTTTCTAATTGCAATGGCTAATACTTCCAGTACTATATCGAACAGGAGTGGTGAGAGTGGGCATCCCTGTCTTGTTCCTGTTCTTAGGGGAAATGGTTTTAGTTTTTGCCCATTGAGTATGATGTTAGCTGTGGGTTTATCATATATAGCTTTTATTATGTTGAGGTATGATCCTTCTATTCCCACCTTGTTGAGAGTTTTTATCAAGAAATGGTTTTGGTTTTTGTCAAATGCTTTTTCTGCATCAATTGATATGATTATGTGATTTTTATCACTCAATTTGTTTATGTCATGTATCACATTTATTGATTTGCTGATATTGTACCATCCTTGTATTCCTGGGATAAACCCTACTTGGTCATGGTGTATGATCTTTCTGATGTACTGCTGCATCCCATTTGCTAGAATTTTGTTGAGGATTTTGGCATCTACGTTCATGAGGGATATTGGCCTGTAATTCTCCTTCATTGTGTTGTCTTTATCTGGTTTTGGTATTAGGGTGATGCTGGCTTCATAGAAGGAGCTTGGAAGTGTTCCTTCCTTTTGAATTTTTTGGAATAGTCTGAGGAGGATAGGTTTTAGTTCTTCCTTGAATGTTTGGTAAAACTCTCCTGTGAAGCCATCTGGTTCCGGGCTTTTGTTTGCCGGAAGCTCTTTGATGACGGCTTCAATTTCTTCTATAGTTACTGTCATATTGAGCTGTTTAGATTCTTCCTGATTGAGTTTTGGAAGGTTATATTTTTCTAGGAATCTGTCCATTTCCTCCAGGTTGTCCAATTTGTTGGAATAGAGTTGATCGTAGTATTTTTTAACAATCCTTTGTATTTCGGCGGGATCTCTTGTTATTTCACCTCTTTCATTTCTGATGTTGTTTATTTGGGTCCTCTCTCTTTGCTTGTTCGTGAGCCTGGCTAGAGGTTCATCAATCTTGTTTATCCTTTCCAAGCACCAGCTCTTGGTATTGTTGACCTTTTGTATTGTTTCTTTGGTTTCTAGGTCGTTTATCTCTGCCCTGATCTTTATTATTTCCTTCCTTCTGCTTACACTGGGCTTTTCTTGTTGCTCTTTTTCTAACTCTTTGAGTTCTATGGATAGGTAATTTATTACCATTGTTTCTTGTTTTTTTTGCAGTAGGCTGGTAGAACTATGAACTTCCCTCTCAAGACTGCTTTTGCTGTGTCCCATAGATTTTTGATTGTAGTGTTTTCATTGTCATTTGTTGCCATGATGTTTTTTATTTTTTCCATGATCTCTCTGGTAACCCAATCATTGTTTAATAGCATGCTGTTTCTTCTCCATATGTTTGATTTCTTTGGGTTGTTTTTATTGTAGTTGATTTTCAGTTTTATGGCACTGTGGTCTGAGAAGATGCTAGATATGATTTCTATCTTCTTGAATTTGAAGAGACTTTGCCTATGACCCAACATATGGTCTATCTTTGAAAATGACCCATGTGCACTTGAGAAGAATGTATATTCTGTGGCTTTGGGGTGAAATGTTATGAAGATGTCAATTAATTCCATCTGTTCTAGTGAGTCATTTAGGATTGATGTTTCTTTGCTATTTTTGTTTAGAGGATTTGTCCAATGGTGATAGTGGGGTATTAAAGTCTCCTACTATGATTGTATTGCTGTCAATCTCTCCCTTGATATCCTCCAGGAGTTTTTTTTTTATGTATTTGGGTGCTCCTGTATTGGGTGCATATATGTTTTCCAGAGTTATTTCTTCTTCTTGGATTGCTCCCTTTAGTATTATGAAGTGTCCTTCCTTATCTCTTGTTATGTCCTTCACTTTGAGATCTAATTTGTCAGATATAAGTTTTGCTACCCCAGCTTTTTTTTTTTCAGTTCCATTTGCCTGGAAAACCTTTTTCCATCCCTTCACCCTCAGTCTGTGTGCGTCTTTTTTTTTTCTGATGTGGGTTTCTTGTAGACAGCACATATATGGGTCTTGTTTTCTTATCCAATCCATTACCCTATGTCTTTTGATTGAGGCATTTAATCCATTTACATTTAAAGTTATTATTGATAGGTACTTATTTGTCGTCATTTTTATTCTTTACCCCTGTGTTCCTTCTTCCTTCTTCGCTTCCTATTTTTTTTTTTTTTTTTTTTTACAGCAGACCCTTTAGCATTTCTTGCATTGCTGGTTCGGTGGTAATAAATTCCCTTAGTCCTTTTTTTTCTGTGAAGCTCCTGATTTCACCTTCAATTTTGATTGATAGCCTTGCTCGGTACAGTATTCTTGGATTCACACCCTTCCTTTGCATAACTTTGTATATTTCATTCCATTCCCTTCTGGCCTGATGAGTTTCTGTTGAGAAATCAGTTGCTAGTCTGATTTGGGTTTCTTTGTATGTAAGTGTCTGTCTCTCTCTTGCCGCTTTTAAGATTCTTACTTTGTCATTGTTGTTTGCCAATTTAATTATGATGTGCCTTGGCTTCAGTCTTTTGGGGTTCATTTTGTTTGCGACTCTGTGAGCTTCTTGGGTTGTGTGGGTTTTTTCTTCCTTATATCAGGGAAATTTTCTGTCATTATTTCTTCAAAGAGGTTTTCTATTCCTTGCTCAGCTTCCTTTCCTTCTGGAACTCCTATTATGTGGATGTTGTTTTGTTTCGTGTTGTCCCAAAGTTTCCTTAGACTCTCCTCCTGCCTTTTAATAATTTTTTCTAGAAGTTGCACTACTTTAGTATTTTTTCCCATCTTATCTTCTAGCTCACTGATGCGGTCCTCTGCTTCTTCTAGTCTACTTTTGATGCTTTCTATTTAGTTCTTTACAGCAGCGTTGTCATTTTTCATTTCTTCTTGGTTCTTCTTCATTTCCTGTTGATTCTTGCTCATATTGTCGAATTTGTCTTCCATTCTTTTCAGCCACTTTATGACCATTTCTCTGAATTCTTTCTCTGGAAGGTTGCTTGCTTCCATTTCATTTACTTCCTTTTCTGGTGAAGCCTGCTTTTCTTTCATATGCGGGCTGTTTCTTTGTCTCCCCATGGTCTCTCTTCTCTGGGTGTCTGGTTATGTAGTTCTCTCTCTCCTGCATTAATTTAAAGGCACAAAATACAGCACTACCAGGTACAACAAACAAGGAACTGAACAGAAATGTATTCATGATATTAATAACCTCCAATAAAGGTGACCACCAGAGAAAGGCAAATTAGGGGATAGGAGAGAAAGATGAAGAGGAAAAAGAAAGGAAGGAAAAAAAAGGAGTGTCAAAATGAAATTGGGAAAAGGAAAAAAAAAGTAAGAGAGACAAGAAGGAGACTAAGAGAGACAGGGGAACAAACTATATATATATGGCGATAAAACTCCAATAGAAAACTCACTAAACCCAGCAAATGCCAGCAACAGATACCTGGGGATTAATACAAACTACAACACCAACTAACTTTGAGTGAAGCAAGGGAAAACAGAAGCACAAAACAAACAAAAAAAATAAACAAACCAAAGAAGAATAAGCAAAACAATCTCACAAAAAAGCATAAAAATTCAATATAATCAACATTGAAGCAAACAACAACAAAAGGACAAGGAGAAAAACAATTTTTTGTATAGTTAAGACAGCGAAGAGAGAGGTGTTTAAGGACTTAGGCAGGGAATTGGAGAGTATATATATAAGTAGGGTGAAATTTTAACAGGGGTAAACAGAAAGAATAGGGGAAATCTAAAGCAGGAAAGGGGAAAGATAAACAGGATACTGAATAGGTCAAGGTTAGGAAGAGTGTGATGGCATAAAGGTAAAGTTGAGATAGAGTAAAACGATGCTAAAGGAAAGATGAAAACAGAATGTAGAACACTAATCCCAAAGTAAAATGAAGAGAAAATAAAATGACACTTTAAAAAAAAGATAAAATAGCAGTAGTAATAATACGGATTGAAAATAAAAATGTAATAATTAAAAAAGTAAAATCAATTGAGGAAAAAAGAAAAAAATTATTTTCTTGAGTGAAAGATGCAAAAAATGAAAATAAAAAAAATAAAATATAAAAATAAAATGTGGAGTAGTGAAGGTCATTCACTTCCTTGTTCTGTTTGGCACACCTGTTTCTCATTCGGGACAGTATTGCAGTTTCCTGCATTCCACTACTCTTCAGTATTGTAAGCCACTCCTGATTTTAAGCAGGCGGTGGGTTTTAGTTTCTCGTTTTTCTTTATTTTTTATTACACAAGAGTCAATTTGTGATTCAGTCCCTGGGTGGCAGTGTTTCTGGATTGACTTCTGGGTCTATATATGGCCTCTATAGGCAGTGTTAGAGCCTTCTTTCCCTCGGACACTCACTACCGGTTTGTGGGAGTGGGCTGCCTCAGAACTGGCTCTCCTATGGTCACTCCCGATTCCAATCCCCAGGTTCCAGAAAAACAACTTTCCCCTGTAGTCTCCCAGGGTGTCCCCAACTGGGTGATCCTATGTATTGGGCTTAATAATCAGAAGCAAGAATTTCAAGAGGAAAAAACCCAAGTGTGCGAACTCAGTGGCTGCGCGTAAGTCTAAGCAGCCGGCACACCTTGAAATTCTTAGGGTGTCCCTGAACGTCAGATCAAAATGGGTTGCTTTTTAGAGATCCCTTCTGTTAGCAGCTCTGAGGACCCCCTTCCACATTCACAGATCACGCCAGTCCCAACAGTCACGGATTTTTCTAGGCTCAGACTTCCCTGGTCCTCCAGCTCCCACAAAACGGGTGTTCCTCTCTCCCGCCAGGAACAGAGACCTCATCTTATCACAGGCGAAATCTGACCTTTCCCTAGTGGAGTGTAGAGCTCCTCTGAATCCGCGTGTTTGTGCCAACTGGCGACCGGTGTTCTGGGGCTCGCAGCTGTTCCGTGGGTGCCACAGTTGTGGATTCTCAGTCTTCCGATAAGCTCCACTTTCCCGTTCAAGATGGTGCAGATTCCGCGTCCAAGCCCACAGCTCCGGGAGGGGACCCAGCCGCAGTGGGGGCTGCCAGGTCAGGGGAACCCCGTCTAGCAGTCCCCCACCTTCTTCTGGAGTTTAGCTGTCCCTTAACATGCCAACAAACACTCCCTGTGCGACCCTCAGCTGTTCTTTCTTTCTACTCCGGGACAAGGCTCAGAACACGTCTGTCTATTCCGTCGCCATTTTTCCTCCCGGATTGGTTTGTTTTCAATGTCATTTGATTCCAGGATGTTGTTTTTAATTAGTTTTTCAATCTCTTTGGTAACTCAACCATCTATAATAAAAGTGTAATATGCTAATTAGACCAGACATCCTTCCGACGTCCTTCCAGACAACCTTCTGGATGAAGCTGAAGCTGCGATGGCCGAGGCAGCCACTGTAATGGCCTTGGGCCAAGGCAAGCAGCCATGGCTGTGAGGGAAGCCCAGGTCCTGGGTGCCTACTTCCGGCTGAGGAACGTCCGGGTCCAGTGTGCCAGAGGAAAGCTGGTTCCAGTAACCAGGGGAAGAAGTCCTACTCTTGCAAGAATTTTGTGCATTGGGCCTCTAGTCTCTCTCTCTCTCTCTCTCTCTCTATATATATATATATATATATATATATATATATATATATATATATATGCCTATTATTCAAAGTGTCCTCTTTGGAGTTCCACTGACCCGGAGTTTGATCGCTTGCTATGATGTGCACTGACCACCATAGGGCAGCGCAGAATGAAGGGAGGCCCTGGCTGGCAGCCAGCAGCCATTAGGGACCCTACCTGTGCACAGATTTTGTACACAGGGCCTCTAGTTGTTTAATAACATGCTATTACACTCCAAAGTGAAATTTTTGTTTTATTGTAGTTTATTTGTAATATTACGCCATTGTGATCTGAAAAGATGCTTGATATAATTTCAGTCTCCTTGAATTTGAAGAGACTATGCCTGTGTCCCAATATGTGGTCTATCTTTGAATATGTCTCATATGCACTTGAGAAGAATGTATATTCTGTAGCTTTGGGGTGAAATATTCTGAAGATGTTCAGTCCATCTGATCTAGTGAATCATTTAGGATTGCTGTTTCTTTGCTGATTTTTTTTTTTTTTTTTTGTCTAGAGGATTTATGCAGTGATGTCAATGGGGTGTTAAATTCCCCTATTATTTTTGTGTTTTTTTTGTATTGCTGTCAATCTCTCCCTTGATATCTTTCAGAACTTTTTAAATGTATTTGGGTGCTCTGCATTGGGTGCATATATGTTTTCCAGTTATATAGTCTTTTTGTATTGTTCCCTTTAGAATTATGAAGTGGCCTTCCTTATCTCTTGTTATGGCCTATCCTTTGAGGTCTTCTTTTTCTGATATAAGTATTGCTACCCCAGTTTTGTTGTTGTTGTTGTTTTCATTTCAATTTGCCTGAAAATATATTTTTCCATCCCTTCACCTTCAGTCTATGAGTCCCTTGTTCTGAGGTGCGTCTGTTGTAGCCAGCATATATATGGGTCATGTTTTCTTATCCATTCATCTACTCTACATCTTATGATTGGAGCATTTAGTCCATTTACATTTAAGATTATTATTGATAGGTACTTATTTGTCCCCATTTCTATTCTTCATGCCTGTGTTCCTTCCTCCCTTTTAATTTCTTCTTTTTACAACAGTCCATTTAGCATTTATTGCATTGCTGGCTTTGTAGTGATAAACTCCCTTAGCCTTTTTATTTGTATGCAAAGCTCCTGATTTCCCCTTTAATTTTGAATGATAGCCTTGCTAGAGTATTCTTGGTTTTAGTTCCTTGCTTTGCATCACTTTGTAAACTTCATTCCATTCCCTTCTGGCTTGATGTGTTTCTGTTGAGAAATCATTTGATCATCTAATGGGAGATCATTTTTACTTAATTCTCTGTCTCTCTCTAGCAGCCTTTAGGATTCTCTCTTTTTTTGTTAACGTTTGCCATTGTAATTATGACATGTCTTGGTGTGGATCTTTTTGGGTTCATCTTTTTTTTTGGTACTCTCTGTGCTTGTGTGAATTTTTCTTCTCCAAATCAGGTAAGATTTCTGTCATTATTTCTTCAAATAGGTTTTCTAATCTTTTCTTCTCTTCTTGTCCTTTGGGCACCCCTATTATACATATGTTATTTTGTTTCATGTTGTCCCAATGCTCCCTTGAACACTCCTCCTGCTTTCTAATTTTTTTTTTCCTGATGAGAATAGATGCTTCTGAACAAAACAACAAGAAAGCCCACTGCATGGAAGAACATATTTGTCAATGCTATTTCAGATAAGGATTTAATCTCCAAAATTTACAGAGAACTCATAAAACTTAACAAAAGGAAGATAAATAATCCAATTAAAAATGAACAAAGGACCTAAATAGACACTTTTTGATAGAAGACATAAAGAAAGCTGAGAGACATATGAAAACATGCTCAAAGTCACTAATCATCCAAGAGATGTAAATCAAAACAACAATGAGGTACCATCTCACACCTGTCAGAATGGCTATCATCAATGAATCAACTAACAACATGTTCTGGCAAGGATGTGGAGAAAAAGTAACCCTTGTGCACCGCTGGTGGGAATGCAGACTGGTGCAGCCACTGTGGAAAACGTATGGAGTTTCCTCAAAAAATTAATAATGGAACTCCCATTTGACCCGGTAATCTCACTTCTAGGACTATATCCCAAGAAACCAGAATCACCAATTAGAAAGGATATATGCACCCCTATGTTCATAGCAGCACAATTTATAATAGGTAAGATTTGGAAACAACCTGAGTGCCTATCAGCAGATGAGTGGATTAAAAAACTGTGGTACACCTACACAATGGAATACTACACTGCTGTAAAAAAGAAGGAACTTTTACCATTTGCAACAGCATGGATGGAACTGGAGAGCATTATGCTAAGTGAAATAAGCCACTTGGGGAAAGATAAATATCACATGATCTTACTCATATGTGGGATATAATGATCAACATAAACTGATGAAGAAAAATAGATCCTGAAACAAGGGCAGGCAAGGTTTGGAGGGGATTGAGATCCACCAAAGACTTGTACTCATGCATATTAGCATATACAATTGACAGAGACACTGGGATGGTGGGGGCCTGCCCTCAGGGGTGGGAGTGGCCAGGGGAGTCAATCAGGGAAAAAGGAGACATATGTAATACTTTAAACAATAAAATTTTAAAAAGAGAGAGAAAATGAAAAAAAAAATACTATACTTCTGTGAAAAAAGGAAGAACTCTTACTATTCGCAACAGAATGGATGGACATGAAGAGCATTATGTTAAGCAAAATAAGCCTGTCAGATAAAGATAAATATCACATGATCTCATTCATTTGTGAAATATAATAAACATAACCTGATGAACATAAATAGACCCAGAGACAGAGAAGCATCCAACAGACCATCGAACTTCAATGGGAAGGCAGGGGATGAGGGTTGTAAGAGGTCAACCAAAGGATTTGTATGCATGCATATAAGCATAACAAATGGACACAGACACTAGGAGGGTGAGGGCATGTGTGGGGGGCTGGGGGTTGCAGGGGAGATGTCTATGGGGGGAAAAGGAGACATATGTAATACTATATGTAATACTTTAAACAATAAAGAATTAAAACAAAACAACAACCACAAAAAACCCACTCAGAGTAGCAAATGGAAAAAAAATAAAAAAGCAGGAGAAAAGTTTAAGGGAATTTTGGAACACCATTATAAGTGTACTAGAAGGAGAAGAATACAAGCAAGGAATAGAAAACGTGTTTGGGGAAATAATGGCAGAAATTTTCCCTAACATGGTTATGGAAAAAATCACACAAGTTCAGGAAACACAGAGTCCCAGTCAAGATAAAACCCAAAAGACCCACACCTAGGTACATAATAATTAATGTGGCAAACATTAAAACAAAGAAATTTAAAGACTACAATGGAGACCTAAATTTACCTACAAGGGAGCTGCCATTAGGCTGTCATTTCATTTCTCAATAGAAGCACTTCAGGCCAAAAGGGAGTAGCATGAAGTTTACAAAGTAATGAAAACCAAGAGACTAAACCCAAGACTTCTCTATCCAGCAAAGTTATCATTCAAAATCAAAGGTCAAATAAAGAACATCACAAATAAAGGGTAAAATCATTTACTCACACCAAACCAGCACTGCCAGAAATGCTAAAGGGACTGGAAGAAGAAGAAAAAATAGAAAGAAAAGAACACAGGCTATAAAGACTAAGAATGTCAACAAATAAGTACCTATGAATAATAACCTTAAGTGCTCTAATCAAAAGACATTGGGTAACTGAATTGATAAGAAAACATTACCCCATGTATATGCTGTCTACAAGAAACTCATCTCAGAACAAAAGACTCACACAGAATGAAAATTAAAAGATGGAAAAAATTATCCAGGCAAATGGAAATGTAAAAAAAAAAAAGCTGGGTTAGCAATACTCATGTCTAACAATATAGCCTTCAAAGTAAAGGACATAACAAGAGACAATGAAGGCCACTTTATAATACTAAAGGTATCAATACAACAAGAAAATATAACTCTGGTTACATATATGCACCCAAAACAGGTGCATCAAAATATATTTTTTAAAAAAGAAAAAAAACTTCTGGAGGGTTTGAAGGGAGATATGGAAAGCAATACAACCATAGTAGGTGCCTAAAATCACTGGATAGACTGTCTAGACAAAAAAAAAATCAACAATGAAACAGTGATCCTAAACAACACATTTTATCAGATGGAATTAATTAATAATTATAGGACATTTCACCCTAAAGCTACAGAATATTCATTCCTCTCAGGTGCAGATGGGCAATTTTTAAAGATAAATCACATGTTAGGACACAAACTAAGTCTATACAAGTACAAGAAGATTAAAATCATATCAGGTATCTTTTCAGAACACAATGGCATGAAATTAGAAATCAACCACAATAAAAACACTCAGAAACTTTCAAACACCTGGAGGCTACATAGCATGTTATTAAACAATAAATGAGTTACTAAAGATATCAAGAAAGAAATGAAAACACTTCCTAGAAACAAACAAAAAAATGAACACACAACTACCCAAAATCTTTGGGACACAGTGAAAGCAGTCCTGAGAAGGAAGTTCACAGCACTAAATGCCTACATTAAAAACACACACACACACACAAAAAAAAAACACACAAAACAACAACAACAACAACAAAAAAAAAACAACAAGAAAAATGTCTATTAAACTACCTAACCATACAACTTTAAAGAATCAGAAAGGTAAAAACAAGAAAAGACCAAAGTAAGTAGAAGGAAGTAAATAATAAATATCAGAGCAGAAATAAATGACATAGAAACTAAAAAAAAAAAATTGCAAAAGATCAGCAAAACCAACAGCTGGTTCTTTAAAAATATAAACAGATGGATGAACCTTTAGCCATACTCATCAAGAAACACAGAGAGGGCAGAGACTACACCATCTTGAAAAGGAGAGTGGCTATGATCAGAAGCTTAGCCTTACCTTCAACAGGGAAGAATCAGATACCTCCTGGGACCCTACAACCACAACACCCAGGGGCCAGCTGCGAACCCACGAACACCAAGTCTCAAGCAACACAAATACGCGGACTCGGACGAGCTCTGCATCTCTCACAAAAAGGTCATATTTCACCCAGAGTAAGGTGAGGTCTGCAATCCAGGCTGGAAGGAGAAATGTGTGCAGCGGGTTCTAGAGGTTCAGAGGAAGTCTGCGCCCCACAAAATCCACAGTTATTGGAACCAGTGTAGTCTGCGAATGTGGAAGTGGGTCCACAGAGCTGCTGGCAGAAGGGAGCTCTAGAAATCAATCCATAGCTGGGCTGGGCACAAAAAGGCAGCCTGAAGTGTTACCACTATACCAGCTACGCTGTGCCAGGGGAAAACAAAACAAAACAAAACAAAACAAAACAAAAAAACAGAGTTACACGCAGTGCCAGGGTGAAAAAGTCATGAATTTTCATGCTTACACTGGCTCTTTTTTCTCTTTAAATCCTTGCTTTTGATTACTAAGCCCAGCACATAGGATCACCCAATTAAAAACACTCTCAGGGACTGCAGGGAAAAGTTTTCTTTTGTGTGGAACCTGGGAATCAGGGCATGGAGAAATGATCAGAAAACCAGCTTTGGGGCAGTCCACTCCCCAAAACCAGTATTAAGTGTGACAGGGAAAACAAAATCTAAATACTGGGTAGAGATGACTTATAGCCCCAGATGTCAGTACAGAAACACTACAACCCAGGGGTTGAATCACAAATTGACTCTTGTGTAAATACAACCACAGGCAGGCTGAGAAACAAAGAAATACTGCCCACTTGAAACAGGATTGTGACTTACGACACAGAGGAGCGGTGGAATGCAGTAAACTTCAATTCTGTCCTGACTACCTGACAGGAAAAAGGCGTGCCAAACAGAGCAGTAGAGGAAGTAAATGATCTTCACTACTGCACATTTTTATTTTTTATTTTTTACTTAAGAAACTAAATTTTCCTTTTTTCTCACTTGATTTTACCTTTTAAATTATTATATTTTTATTTTTAATCAGTATTATTACTGCTATTATTTTACCTTTTTTAAGTTGCATTTTATTTTCTCTTTATTTTATTTTATTTTATTTTGGGATTAGTGTTCTACATTCTATTTTCATTTTTCCTTTAGCATCACTTGACTCTATCTCAACTTTACCTTTATGCCAACACTCTCTTCCTCACTTTTCTCCTTTTGTTGTCCTGTTTCTCTTACCCCATTCCTGCTATAGATTTTCCCTATTACTTCTTTTTACCCCGTTAAAAATTCAACCTACTTATATATCTAATTTCTGATCCCCTACTCAAAGGTGATACACATTTCTCTCTTCTCTTTCTTCACTATCCAAATTATTTCTCTCTCCCCTTTTTTGTTTGCTTTTTGTTTGTTTGTTTTTATGTTTTTGTTGTATTTTGTTTTGCCTTTCTTTCTCTGTCTTATTGTTGTTGATTTTTTGATTGTTGATTAGTTGTGTTTTTTTGTTTGTTTGTGTGATTGTTTCTCTTTTTTTGCTTGTTTTTTTTTCTCTCCTCACTTGATATTAGTTGTTTTTCGTAGTTTACAATCATATCTGAGTGTGTTTGCATATTTTTGGAATAGTTGTTGTTCTATTGAAGTTTTTCTCCCCATATAAATAGTTTTCCCCCATTCTTTTTTATTCTCTTTCTTTTCTTGATTACTTTTTATCCGTTTATCAATATCATTTTTTCACTTCCTTTTTTATCCCCTAATTCTCATTTATCTGGGGGTCACCTTCATTTGGGGTTATTTGTATCATGAATATATTTGTGTTCAGTGCCTTCTGCATTGTGCCTTGTGTTGTATTTTGTGCTTTAAGTCAATGCAGGAGAGAGAGAGAGCTACATAACCAGACACCTGGAGCATAGAGATCATGGGGAGACAAAGAAACAGCCTGCATATGAAAGAAAAAAAGGCATCACCAGAAAAGGAAGTAAATGAAATAGAGGCAAGCAATATGTCAGAGAAAAAATTCAGAGAAATGGTCATAACGTCACTGAAAAAGTTGGAAGACAAATTTAACAATATGTGTAAGAACCAAGAAATGAAAAATGACAACACTGCAAAAAAGAACTCAATGAAAACCATCAACAGTAGACTAGAGTAAGTCGAGGACCACAACAGTGAGCTACAGGACAAGGTAGGAAAAAATACCCAAGCAGAGCAGCATATAGAAAAAAAGCTTCAAAAACAAGAGGAGAGCCTAAGGGAAATTTAGGACAACACGTACCAAAACAACATCTTCATATTAGAGGTGCCAAAAGGCGAGGAGACTGAGCAAGTAATAGAAAACCAGTTTGAAGAAATAATGTCAGAAAACTTCCCTGATATAGGGAAGAAAAAACTCACACAAGTCCAAGAAGCTTACAGAGTCCCAAACAAAATGAACCCCAAAAGACCGATGCCAAGGCACATTACAATTAAATTGGCAAACACCAACGACAAAGTAAGAATCTTAAAAGCAGCCAGAAAGAGACAGAAAGTTACCTACAAAGGATCCCCCAAAAGAATAGCGATTGATTTCTCAACAGAAACACATCAGACCAGAAGGAAAGGGAATGAAATATACAAAGTCATGCAAAGGAAGGGTATGAATCCAAGAATTTTGTACCCAGCAAGGCTATCAATCAAAATTGAGGGTGAAATTAGGAGCTTCACAGACAAAAAAGTACTAAGGGAGTTGACCACCACCAAACCAGCAATGCAAGAAATACTAAAGGGTCTGCTCTAAAAAGAAGAAATAGGAAGCAAAGAAGGAACAGAGGCATAAAAAATAAAAATAATGACAAACAAATAACTATCAATAATAACTTTAAATGTAAATGGAGTAAATGCCCCAATCAAAAGACATAGGGTAGCTGAGTGGATAAGAAAACATGACCCACATATCTGCTGTCTATAGGAAACCCACCTCAGAAAAAAGGACTCACACAGACTGATGGTGAAGGGATGGAAAAGGTATTTCAGACAAATGGAAATGAAAAAAAAATGCTGTGGTAATACTTATATCTGTCAAATTAGATCTCAAAGTGAAGGACATAAAAAGAGATAAGTAAGGACACTTCATAATACTAAATGAAGCAATAGAACAAGAAGATATAACTCTGGTAAACATATATGCACCCAATACAGAAGCACACAAATACACAAAAAAACTTCTGGAGGATATCAAGGGAGAGATTGACAGCAATACAGTCATATAGGGGACTTTAATACCCCACTAACAGCACTGGACAAATCCGCTAAACAAAATTCAGCAAAGAAATATCAATCCTAAATGACACACTAGATCAGATGCAATTAATTGATATCTTCAGAATATTTCACCCAAAGCCAAAGAATATACATTCTTCTCAAATGCACATGGGACATTTTCAAATATAGACCATATGTTGGGACACAGGCAAAGTCTCTTCAAATTCAATAATACAGAAATCATATCAAGCATCTTCTCAGATCACAATGGCATAAAACTAGAAATCAACTACAGTAAGAACAATTAAAAAATCAAAGACTTGGAGGCTAAATAGCATGTTATTAAACTATGACTGCGTTACCAGTGAAATCAAAGAAGAAATAAAAAACATCACTGCAACAAACGACAATGATAACAAGACAATCCAAAATCTATGGGACAGAGTGAAAGTAGTCTTGAGAGGGAAGTTTATAGCTCTACAGGCCTACATCAAAAAAAAAAAGAAAAAAAGGTAATAAAATATCTAACCCTACAACTCAAAGAGTTATGAAGAGAGAAACAAGAAAAGCCCAGCCTAAGCAGAAGGAAGAAAATACTAATGATCAGAGCTGAGAAAAACAACATAGAGACCAAATATCAATACAAAAGATCAAGAAAACCAAGAGCTTATTTTTTGAATAGATAAACAATATTGATGAACTTCTAGCCAGGTTCACCAAGAAGCAAATAGAGAGGACACAAATAAACAAAATCAGAAATGAAAAAGGTGAAGTAAAAACCGACCCCACAGAAATACAAAAGATTATGAAAAAAATACTATGAAGAACTCTATTCCAACCAAATGGATAATCTAGATGAAATGGACATATTCTTAGAAAAATACAAGATACCAAAACTCAACCAAGAAGAATAAAAAAACCTGAATAGGCTGATAACTATGGAAGATATTGAAACAGTGATCAAAAATCTTCCAGCAAACAAAAACCTTGGACTGGAAGGCTTTACAAGGGAGTTCTACCAACCATTCAAAGAACTAAAACCTTTTATCCTAACACTATTCTAAAAAATTCAAGAGGAAAGCACACTTCCAAGTTCTTTCTATGAAGCCAGCATCACCCTAATACCAAAACCAGATAAAGACAATAAAAGAGAATACAGGCCAATATTCCTCATGAACATAGATGCCAAAATCCTCAACAAAATTCCAGCAAATTGGATCCAGCAGTACATAAGAAAGGTCATACACCATGACCAAGTGGTATTTAATCTGGGGATGCAAGGATGGTACAATATCCAAAATTAATATAGGTGAAACATCACATAAACAAACTGAGAGACAAAAATAACATAATGATATCACTTGATGCAGAAAGAGCATTTGACAAAATACAACACCCTTTTTTGATAAAAATTCTCAGCAAAGTGGGAATATAGGGATTACAACTCAACATAATAAAAGCCCCATATGACAAACCTACAGCCAACATCATACTCAATGGGCAATAACTCAACTCATTTCCCCTAAGAACGGGAACAAGACAAGGATGACAACTTTCACCACTCCTATTGGACATAGTACTTGAAGTACTAGCCATAGCAATCAGACAGGGAGAAGAAATAAAAGGCATCCAAATTGTAAAAGAATAAGTAAATCTGTCCTTATTTGCAGATGACATGATATTATACAGAGAAAACCCCAAAGCCTCCAGCAAAAAACTACTAGACCTAATAAATGAATTTGTCAATGTAGCAGGATACAAAATTAACACCAAGAAATCTATGGCCTTTTTATACACCAATAATGAACTCACAGAAAGAGAAATGCAATAAATAAATAAATCCCATTTACCACTGCACCAAAAAAAAAAAATAAGATACATAGGAATAAACTTAACTAAGGATGTAAAAGACCTGTTCTCAGAAAACTACAGGACATTGAAAAAAGAGATAGAGGAAGACATAAACAAATGGAGGAACATACAATGTTCATGGATTGGTATAATCAACATCATTAAAATGTCCATACTACCTAAAGCAATCTATAGATTCAATGCAATACCTATTAAAATACCAATAGCATATTTCAAAGATCTAGAACAAACTCTACAAAAATTCATCTGGAATAAAAAAAAATCCTCTTTAATAAATTGTGCTGTGAAATTAGGTCAGATACATGCAAAAAAAAAATGAAACTAGATCACCAACTTACACCATACACAAAAACAAACTCCAAAAAGCTAAAGGACTGGAGTTTAAGACAGGAAACCATAAAAATTCTATAAGACTCCATAGGCACCGAAATTGCATATATATGTTTTAGCAATATTTTTACAGACACAGATACTAGGGCAAGAGAGACTAAGGAGAAAATAAACAAATGGGACTACATCAAAATATAAAGCTTCTGCACAGCAAAAGAAACCATCAACAAAACAACAAGAAAGCCCACTGCATGGGAGAACATATTTGCCAATGTTATCTCCGATAAGGGTTTAATCTCCAACATTTACACAAAACTCATACAACTTAACAAAAGGAAGATAAACAATCCAATCAAAAAATGGGCAAAGTATCTAGATAGATACTTTTTAGAAGAGGACATTCAGAAAGCCAAGAGACATATGAAAACATGCTCAAAGTCACTAATGATACAGGAGATGCAAATCAAAACAACAATGATGTACCACCTCACACCAGTCCGAATGGGTATCATTAACAAATCAACAAAGGACAAGTGCTGGATAGGATGCAGAGAAAGAGGAAGCCTCCTTCACTGTTGGTGGGAAAGAAGACTGGTGCAGCCATTGTGGAAAACAGTATTGCGTTTCTTCAAAAATTTAAAAATGGAACTGCCATTTGACCCAGTAATACCACTTCTAGGAATATATCCCAAGAAAACAGAAACACCAATCAGAAAGGATATATGCCCCCCTATGTTCATAGCAGCACAATTTACAATAGCTAAGATTTGGAAACAGCCTAAATGCCCATCAGTAGATGAGTGGATTAGAAAACTATCGTACATCTACACAATGGAATACTATGCTGCTATAAAAAAGAAGGAATTCTTACCATTTGCAGCAGCATGGATGAACTGGAGAGCATTATGCTAAGTGAAATAAGCCATTTAGTGAAAGAAAAACACCACATGATCTCACTCATTTATGGATAATAAAGAACATTATAATCTGATGAACATGAAGATAGATACAGAGGAAGAGAAGCATCGAACAGACTGTCCAATTACAGTGGGAAGGCTGGAGAGGGGAGGGAGATAAGAGATGTACCGCAGGACTTGTATGCATGCATATAAACATAACTACTGGACGCAAGACACTGTGGGGGTGGGGTGGGGGCATGTGCCCGGGGGTAGAGGATGCTGGGGAAAGGTCAATGAGGGAAAAAAGGAGACATATGTACTACTATTTGTAATACTTTAAGCAATTACATATATATACATACATACACACACACACACACACACACACACACACATATATATATATATGTGTGTGTGTGTGTGTGTGTGTGTGTGTGTGTGTGTGTGTATTTATTTATTTAACTAGTTAGAGAACTTGAACACATATTTATCCCAAGAATATATTCAAACTAGGGGCCCGGTGCACGAAATTCGTGCACTGGGGCAGTCCCCTCAGCCCAGCCTGCCCCCTCTCACATACTGGGAGCCCTCAGGGGATGTCCTACTGACGGCTTAGGCCCGCTTCCCATGGGGAGAGGGCCTAAGCGGCAATCTGGCCTCCCTTTGTGGGAGGCGACCAGGCTGATCAGGGAAAGGCACCAGCCCCATCACCCCGCTGCTGCAGCCACTGCCAGTCACCGCAGCCGCCAAGGTGTTTTCATCAACATGGGCTCTGGTCCCTTCACCATGAAAAAATGACAACTTTCTTTAGCCATTTTCAAGATGTGTCTTTCATAGGATATGACATTTCCTTCTTTCTTTCTTTCTTTTTTATCCTCACCTGAGGATATGTTTCCTTTGATTTTTAGAGAATGTGGAAGAGAAAGGGAAAGATAGAGAGAAACAACAAAGTGAGAGGAACACTTGGATTGGTTGCCTCCTGCATGAGCTGTGACCTGGGCCCCAGCCAGGGAGGATCCTGCAACCTAGGTACATGCTCTTGATCAGAATCTAAACCGGACCCTGTGGTTGGCAAACCTAGGCATTATCCACTGAGCCAAACTGCCTAGGGCAGGATATGACATTTTTTAGCCCTCCAGCAGTGGACCTTCTTTTTTTTCTCCAGGAGTTTGGTGGAAATTCAGCCCTAGATCAACTTTTTGCATTCTTATATCTAAGTTACTAAGGATATTACCATTGGCATACAGGGAGCTTAGCCAATGAGTGGTCAGAAAAGGTGTTTCCTCTGTAGTTCACACCTATCTCCTCCGATCTCCGGCTCCACCCCTGCCATGGCCTAAAGCCTCCAGCCCTGGGCAGGGGACCCCTAGCTCGTTCCGATCACCCGGCTCCACCCCTGGCCAAGGACACAAGCCTCTGGCCAAAGTTCGGGCCCTGGGCTGGGGACACCCAGCTCACTCTGATCGCCCGGCTCCACCCCTGGCCAAGGCTGGCAAGGGCAAGCTGAAAGCTTGGCTTTTCCCATTGCCAGGGAAACCCAAGCCTCCCTCCTGCTCTCCATGGAGGCAGCCATCTTGGTTGGGTTCATTTGCATATTCGCTCCTGATTGGCTGGTGGGCGTGGCTTGTGGTTGTAGCAGAGGTACAGTCAATTTGCATATTACTCTTTTATTAGATAGGATGGCCAACAGGTGTATGAATAGATGCTCAACTTCACTAGTTATTACAGAAATACAAATAAAAAATACTATGAGGGTTTTGAAAGATGGCTATCAGCAAGAAGGGAGAGAGAGTGTGTGAGAGAGTGAGGGACTGATAGAGGAGTGTGTGGACATGTGTGGGTGTATGTGTGAGTGAAATAGGGACAGTTAGATACTGCAGGTCTTCCAAGGGGCTGCCAATCTGGGCAGTCTTAGTTGGCAAAACCCCACTGCTACCACAAACACTCCAGGGAGCACTCGGGTGTCACAGAGACCATGCCATCTTGAAGAACAGAACTGCTTGAGACTAGAATCCTAGCCTTGCCAACACCCAGTCTGGTATGGGTAGCAAACCGGGACCCTACAGCCACTCTGGTAAAAGACCTGTGACCACAGCTGCAGACCCAGGGACACCAAGACTCCATGTACCACAGCCGCAGATTTCTGTGAGTCACAAAAGCAATCCCCCTACCCCACTGCCCCAATGGGAGCAACATAGGAACTACCAGACCCTGGTCACACAATAAGGCTTTCTGTACACACACAGCAGTGGCAGCTCTACCTGACTTTGAGCCTTGGTGTTGGGACACGGGAATTTTTTTTCCCATGCCCAGGCTCTGTGCTCAGGCAGGGAGACTGTGTGAATTTGAGCCTGGAAGTGCGAACTCGGGGAATTTGTTTCCCGCGACTAGGCTCTGCACCCAGGCAGGGTGGCAGTGCTGAATTTGAGCCTAGCTGTGCATCCATGGGGAGATTGTTTTCTGTGACAAGATCCTGCGCCCACGCAGAGCAGGGAGACTGTGCTGAATTTAAGCCTGGACGTGTGAACTCGAGGAATTGGTTTCCTGCGACATGGCTTCGCGCCCAGGCAGGGCGGCTGAGCTGAATTTGAGCATAGATGCAAGACCTTGGGTATATGGTTTTCTGTGACCAGATCCCATGTCCATGCAGGGAGACAGTGCTGAATTTGACCATGTTGGCATGAACCCAGGGAGTTTGTTTCCCAAGACCAGACCTTGCACCCAAGCAGGGATACTGCGCTGAATTTGAATCTGAACATGCGAACCCCTGGGAATTTGTTCCCCAAGATCAGACCCTGTGTCCACACAGAGGGTTAGTGCTGAATTTGAGCCTGGGTGCATGGACAAGGGGAGTTTGTTACCTGCAGTGCATACCTGTGTGACCAGACCCCACACCCACACTGAGCAGCAGTGCCAACTGACTTTGATACAGGGCAAGCACACACAGAAGGCTGATTACCACAGGGCAGAAGTGGACCTCCTGCCAACACAGTGCACCTGTGCTAGCCGTTCTCCCAAGCAGATCAGGGACCTTGAATCTCCACGCAAGAGGCAACAATGAGCACCAGTGACTAGACTCTGTTCCTCATTGCGTGTGACTGGGATCCCTGATTTCCACTATATTGACACTAAGAGCCAGCGACTCCAATTCTTGGCACATGCGCACACAGAGACCCTGATTCTCAGTGTGAGGTAGCACCAAGCAACAGAGACTATGATTATCAGCGTGGACACAGGGTGCCTCTGACTCCTGACACGCACTAGGGGATTTTGATTTTTGGCAAATTCCAGCGGGTTCTCTGTTTCATCGTGGCGCAGATAGGGTCCCTGATTCTAGGTGCACACATGAGGCCACACTGAGCTCCTGTGACTCTGACCCGGGGTGACCGTGGCTCCCACCAACCCACAGCAGCCGCACATCTTGGTGTCAGAGCTCTTCAGTGACACTTGTGGGGTGCAAAACTCCCACTGCAAAAGGCACAGGTCCCCGCAACTCGACATTTGAACCTTCTGGTGATAGTCAGAATGGGGAGACAAGGAAACAATCCCCAGAGGAAAGAAAAGGAGTAATCGCCAAGAAAGGAAATAAGTGAAACAGAAGCATGCAACATGACAGAAAAAGAATTCAGCATAATGGTCATACAGTTCATACACCGGATGGACAAGAAAATCAACAACCTATGCAAAAATCAGGAAGAAATGAAAAATGATATAGCTACAATCAAAAACACCATGGAAGGCTTCAACAGTAGACTAGAAGAAGCAGAGGACAGAATTAGTGAGTTAGAAGATCAGCTACAGAAACAAGCGAGGACAAATATGTAATACCTTAATCAATAAAGAAATTAAAATGCAAAAAAAAATACAATGAGATATCACCTCACACCTGTTAGAATTGCTATTATCAACAAGACATGTAATAAGTCTTTGAGAAAAATGGACCCTCGTTCACTGCTGGTGGAAATGTAAACTGATACAGCACTGTGGAAAAGAGTATGGGGTTTCTCAAAAATTTAAGAATAAAAATATGACCCAAGGATTCCTCTTCTGTATAGCTACCTGAATATCTCAACAACATGTATTTGCAATGATATATATACCCTGGTGTTCATTGCAGTATTATTAATGATGGCAAAGACATGGAGACAACCACAGTTCCCTTCAATAGAGGGTTGGATAAAGAAAATGTGATACATATATACTATGGAATATTACTCAGCCATAAGGAAAGATTAAATACTGCATTTGTGACAACATGGTTGGACCTTGAGAATATTATGCTAAGCAAAGTAAGTTAGAAAAAGCTAAGAATCATATGATTTCACTCACATGCAGGATATAAAACTGGAATTCATAGACACAGACAATAGTGTGGTGGTTACCAGATGTAAGCGGTGTGGGAGAAGAATAAAGGGTAAAGGAGGTCAAATACATGATGACAGAAGATGATTTTACTTTGGGTGGTGGGCACACAATGCAATATACAGATCATGTATAATAGGAATCTATACATAAAACCTATACAATATTTGTTTTTTTTATTGCTGACACTATTAAAGATATCCCTATTTTCTCCCACTGTGCCTGCCTGCATCCACTCTAGCCCCCTTCCCTATGGCCATCACCACATTGTTGTGTGTCCAAGGGCTATGCATATATATTCTTTTGGTTATTCCTTCACTTTCTTTCATCCAATCCCATACATGTCCCTCCCTCTGACAGCTGTGTGTTCCATGTATCCATACCTCTGTTTCTATTTTGTTCATCAGATTATTTTTTTCATTAGATTCCATTTATAAGTGAGATTATATCTTATTTGTCTTTCTCTGACTGGCTTATTTCACTTAGCATAACAAACTCCACATGAAACCATGCTAT
The DNA here is from genome assembly GCF_963455305.1 of Plecotus auritus. Classification (NCBI taxonomy): domain Eukaryota; kingdom Metazoa; phylum Chordata; class Mammalia; order Chiroptera; family Vespertilionidae; genus Plecotus; species Plecotus auritus. The sequence continues at coordinate 49,347,976 of NC_137784.1, read as the reverse complement.
CACAAAAAGTAAGTTCCTTCTTTTTTATGGCTACTAGTATTCATTGTGAAAATGTACCACAGGTGTGTGTGTGTGTGTGTGTGTGTGTGTGTGTGTGTGTGTGTGTGTTTTCTTTTTTTTCCATGGTGTATGTATTTACATTACTATACTTTTCATTTTTATTTTATTTATGTATTTGTTTGTTTGTTAAATTTATCTTTGCTGTTGAAAGTATTACAGATGTGCCCTTTTATTCCCTGAATTGACCCCCCCCCCCGCACACCGCTCCTGCCCTTTCCCCAGGCCTTCACCTCTTTATTGTCTGGGTTATGCATATCTATAATAATAAAAGTGTAATATGCTAATTAGATCCTTCCAGATGAAGCCGGGGCTGCAGCCGCCACAACAGCGAGGTAGAGATTTAGGCAGCCCTCATGGCTGCGAGGGAGGGATCCAGGCAAGCCCGCAGCTGCGAGGGGGGATCGAGACAGCGCCATGACTACAAATGCCTACTCTTGCACAAATTTCATGCATCGGGCCTCTAGTATGCATATAAGTTCTTTGGTTTATCTCTTCCAGCCTCCCCTTTCTTCTGAAATAGTCTGTTGCATGCTTCAATGTCTCTGGATCTATTTTGTCTGTCAGTTTATTTTGTTCATTAGATTCCACAAATAAGTGAAATAATGTGAAATGTGTCTTTATCTGACTGGCTTACTTCACTTAGCATAATACTCTACAGGTCTCTACATGCTCTCTCAAACAGTAAGAGATTCTGCTTTTTTACAGCTGCATAATATCCCATTCTATAAATATACCAGTCTTTATTCCATTCATCTACTGATAGGCACTTGCACTGTTTCCAAATCTTAGCTATTTACAATGTTATTGTAAATAACATTGCTATAAACATAGGGGTGCATATATTCTTTCTGATTGGTGTTTAAGGCTTCTTAGGATATATTCTTAGAAGTGGGATCACTGGGTCAAATGGAAGTTCCATTTTTAATTTTTGACAAAACTCCACACTGTTTTGTCATTGTGCTGTTCCATTGGTCTATATGTCTGTTCTTGTGCCAGTAGCAGGTCTTTTTGATATGGTAGCTTTGTGGTATAAATTGATATCCAGTATTGTAACCCCCCTACTTTGTTATTCTTTCCCAACATTGCTGCAACTATTTTGATTCATTTTGGCTCCATATACATTTTTGGAGCATTTGTTCTAGATTTGTGAAATATGCCATTTTTGTTTTAATAGGGATTGCACTGAATCTACAGATAACTTTGGGTAGGATGGTCATTTTAATTATATTAATTCTACCAGTCGATGAACACAGTTTATTATTCCACTTGTTTATATCTTCTTTTATCTTTTTTGCATCATCCTGTAGTTTTCTGAGTACTGGTTATTACCTCCTTGTTTAAGTTTATTCCTAAGTATCTTAATTTTTTTGTTGCAGTGTTAAATGGGATTGCTTTTTTTAGTTTCTTTTTCTAAGAGATCATTATTGGTGTATAAAAATGCCATCAATTTCTGGGTGTTAATTTTGTATCTTAATACATTGCTCAATAGATTTATTAAATCTAGACTTCCAAGGAGACAACCAAGATGGCAGCATAGGTAAACACCTGAACTTGCTGCCGTGCACAACCATATCAAAACTACAACTAAAAGACAAAACAAATATCATCCAGAACCATGGGAAAGCTGGCTGAGTGGAAATTCTACAACTAGAAGAAAAGAGAAGAGCACATTGAGTCCAGTAGGAGGTGTGGAAGTGTGGAGGTACTGAGGCACACGTGAAAGGGGCTGGCAACTGGGTACGCTGTTGTCTTTTTCAATGGGGAGGGAGATACAAGCTCCTGACTGCTCTGAACTCCAGTTCTGGGAGAGACTCTGGGGACCCAGACTCATATGGAGAGAAACTGGTCTGTCTGGCATCGGGGCAGGACGTGAGGGCGGCTTTCTCTCAGAGATTCTTGCAGCAATCATTGTTCCTGCATGGTGCTATGGGACACAGAGACCTGGGGACCTCTTCAGGGCAGGGCTGATGGGAAGCCATTGCTGTTTTCTCCACCCTGGTGATTCCCTGAGACCCCGCCCCACCCAATTTACAACCCCACCAAAGCTGTTCCCAGAGGCTTTTGCATATAAACGGCCTAGCCCAGTGGTGTGCAAACTGTGGCTCGTGAGCCACATGCGGCTCTTTGGCCCCTTGAATTTTTAGCAAAGGCCAGCTTAGGAGTACCCTAATTAAGTTAATAACAATGTACCTACCTATATAGTTTAAGTTTAAAAAATTTGGCTCTCAAAAGAAATTTCAATCATTATACTATTGATATTTGGCTCTGTTGACTAATGAGTTTCCCAACCACTGGCCTACACTTTTGCAATCTAACAAACTGCAGCTGGATCAAAGAACCACAGAGCTTCCAAAAGAAGGCCCAAGGCTCCACAGTAGCTTGCATTGCTTCACAGCTGGGCCTCATCTGGACACCTTCAAATCCCAAACAAAGAGGAGGAATTTTCAGATCTCTCTGTAGCTTCTGCTGGGTGGCCTCAGGCAGTGGCTGACTTTGCACCTCCTTGGAGATCCAAGAGCCAGTGTACCCAGTGGTCAGAGTGAGACCATTCAGATTACAACTCTTCACATCCATATCAGACACATTCAGGGGGAAGACTCAGTGAGCGCCAAAGCCCCACTGAAGCAAGTCCTGCCCCATAAGGATGTCTTCAGCACAGAATTTCTCCCATTGTAGACACAGCTGGTCCTCACAGCCAATTGGCCTGGAGGTCAATTCCTCTCAGTGATACCAACAGCAATCAAGGCTTAACTACAACAAGACTGTGCACACAGCCCACAAAGGGGTGCACCAAGAGAGTCCGCCTCTGGTAATTAGGGAGGCTGAGCCACTGGGCCCTCTAGGACACCTAGCACACAAAGCCACCCTATCAACACAGGGAAGCAGCAAAAATGCGGAGACAAAGAAACAGGTCACAAATGAAAGAAATGGAGGAAAGCAAACTACTGGATATAGAGTTCAAAACCACAGTTATAAGGTTACTCAAGAATTTTCTAGAAATCTCTGAGAAATATAGTGAGACTCTCAAGGATATGAAAAAGGACCTATTAGAAATTAAGCATACACTGACTGAAATAAAGAATAATATACAGAGATCCAACAGCAGACTAGAGGATCCCAAGAATCAAGTCAAAGATTTGAAATTCAAAGAAGCAAAAAAACACCCAGCCGGAAAAGAAAAAAGAAAAAAGAATCCAAAAATCTGAAGATAGTGCAAGGAGCCTCTGGGACAACTTCAGCGTACGAACATCAGAATTATAGGGGTGCCAAAAGAAGAGAGAGAGCAAGATATTGAAAATCTATTTAAAGAAATAATGACAGAAAACTTCCCCTACCCAGTGAAAGAAATAGACCTACACGTCCAGGAAGTGCAGAGAACCCCAAACGAAAGGAATCCAAAGAGGACCACACAAAGACACATCATAATTAAAATGCCAAGGGAAAAAGACAAAGAGAGAATATTAAAAGCAGCAAGAGAAAAACATTTAGTTACCTACAAGGGAGTACCCATATGACTGTCAGCTGATTTCTCAACAGAAACTATGCAGGCCAGAAGGGAGTGGCAAGAAATATTCAAAGTGATGAATAGCAAGAACCTACAACCAAGATTACTCTACCCAGCAAAGCTATCATTTAGAATTGAAAGTCAGATAAAGAGCTTCACAGATAAGAAAAAGCTAAAGGAGTTCATCACCACCAAACCAATATTATATGAAATGCTGAAGGGTATTCTTTAAGAAGAAGAAGAAGAAAAAGGTAAAGATAAAAATTATGAACAACAAAGTGACAACAAATACATATCTATCAACAAGTGAATCTAAAAAGCAAGTGAATAAAAAATCTGACGAACAGAATAAACTGGTGAATATAATAGAATCAGGGGCATAGAAAGGGAGTGGACTGACAATTCCCAGGGAGAAGGGGGTTTGGGGTGTGTGGGAAGAGACTGGACAAAAATCGTACACCTATGGAAGAGGACAGTGGGGGTTGGTAAGGGCAGGGCGTGGGGTGGGAACCAGGTGGAGGGGAGCTATGGGTGGAAAAAAAAGGAACAACTGTAATAATCTGAACAATAAATATTTATTTTTAAAAAATAATAAGATAATAAAATAAAATGATAGCATTTCCTAGATGTAAAAAAGAAAAAAAATCTAGTAATTTTTTGTGGAGTCCTTAGGGTTTTCTATGTACAACATAATGTAATCTGCAAATAATGACAGTTTTACTTCATCCCTTCCAATTTGGATGCCTTTTATTTTTTCTTCTTGTCTGATTGCTGTAGTTAAGAATAAGAGCAGTGAAAACAGAAATCCCTGTATTGTTCCTGATCTGAGGGGGAATGCTTTTAGTTTTTGCCTTTTGAGTATGATGTTGGCTGTAGGTTTGTCATATATGATCCCACTATTCCCACTTTGCTGATAGTTTTTATCAAAAATGGGTGCTGCATTTTATCTAATTCCTTTTCTGTATCTATTGGTATGGTTATATGATTATTATCTTTCAGTTTGTTTATGTGATGTAACACATTTATTGACATGCAAGTATTGACATGCCTTGTGTTCCTGGGATAAATTCAAGTTGGTCATGGTGAATAATCTTTTTAATATATTTTGGTATCATATTTGCTAATATTTTCTTGAGGATTTTAGCATCTATGTTTACCAGGGATATTACCCTGTTATTTTCATTCTTTGTAATATTTTTATCTAGTTTTGGAATTAGGATAATGTTGGCCATATCAAATGAGTTAGGAAGTCTCCTTTGCTCTTGGTTTTTTTGGAATAGTTTGAGGAGTATAGGTGTTAGTTCTTCTTTGAGTATTTGTTAAAACTCTGTTGGGAAGCTGTCCCATCCAGGAATTTTGTTTTGTTGGGAGGTTTTTTTTTTCAACTTCAATTTCATTCATTGTTATTGGTCTATTCAGGTTTTCGGATTCTTCCTGATTCAGTATTGGAAGATTGTATTTTTCTAGGAATTTGTCCATTTCGCCCACGTTGTCCAACTTGTTGGTCCATAGGTGTTTGTAATACTTTCTTACAATTCTTTGTATTTCTGGGGTGTCAGTCGTTATTTTACTTCTTTCTTTTCTGATTTTGTTCATATGGGTCTCCTCTATTTGTGTTTTTGAGGTTCACTGATTTTGTTTATCTTTTTGAAATGCCAGCAATAGGTTTCAGTGATCATTCATATTCTTTTTTAGTCTTTATGTCATTTATTTCTACTATGAGCTTTATTATTCCCTTACTTCCGCTTAAGCTTTTCTTAATGTTCTCTTTGTAAAACTTCTAGCTGTAAAGTTAGATGGTTTATAAGAGATTTTTCATATTTCTTGAATTATGCCGGTAGTACTCCCTCTCAGGACTAATTTTGTTGTGTCCTATAGATTTTGGGTTGTTGTGTGTTCATTTTCATTAGTTTCCAGGAAGTATTTAATTTCTTTCTTGATCTCATTGTTAACCCATTAGTCGTTTAATAAAATGCTATTTAGCCTCCATGTGTTTGAATGTTTTTGAGATTTTTTATTGTAGTTGATTTCTAGTTTCATGCCATTGTGATCTGAGAAGATGCTTGATATGATTTCAGTTTTCTTGTACTTGTAGAGACTTAGTTTGGTTTGTGTCCTATCATATGGTCAACCTTTGAGAATGTCCCATGTACACTTGAGATGAATGTATATTCTGCAGCTTTGGGGTGAAATGCTTTGTAAATATCAATTAAATCCATCTGATCTCGTGTATCATTTTACATCTCTGTTTCATTGTTTATTTCCTGTCTGGAAGATTTATTCAATGAAATCAATAGGATATTGAATCCCCCTATATCACTGCATTGTTGTCAATCTCTCCTTAAAGTCCTCCAGTTTTAAAATATATTTTGGTAGTCCTATGTTGGGTACATATATGTTTACCTGGATTATATCCACTTGTTGGATTGATCCCTTTAATAATATGCAGTGACCCTCTTTGTCTCCTGTTATGTCATTTGATATCTATTTTGTCAGATATAAGTATTGCTACCCCAGCTTTTTTTGGTTCTGATTTGGATGGAAACATTTTTCATCCCTTCACTTTCATCATGTGTGGAAGTTTTGTTCTGAGGTGGGTATATTGTAAACAGCAAATATGTGGGTCATGTTATCTTATCCATTCAGCTACCCTATCTCTTTTGATTGGAGCTTTTATTACATTTATATGTAATACTGGAGGCCCAGTGCATGAAAATTCATGCACTAGACGGGGGGGGGGGGGCAGTCCCTCAGCCCGGCCTGCCCCCTCTCACAGTCTGGGAGCCCTCAGGGGTGGGAGGCGACCCAGCTATCCAGGAAAGGTGACATCCCCATCACACCTCTGCTGCTGCCACTGCTGGCAGTGCAAGCCTCAGCCAGCCCTGGTTACCTGAGCCCTGGGTGGCTGGGGGGCTGAGGGGACTGGAGGACACTGGATGCAGGTGCGTGAAGAGGCTGGACCCTACTGGGTGTGGGCCTGGCCGTGCTGCACACCTGCCGCCCCAGCAGGGCTGAGGGGACTGGGTGCCGCCATCTTGTGGCTGTGGGCGCCACCATCTCTGAGGGTGTATTCCCTCCTTATTGGCTGTGGGTGCTGCCATCTTTGAGGGTGGGGCAGTCAATTAGCATATTCCCTCCTTATTGGCTGTGGGTGCCGCCATCTTTGAGGGCATGATAGTCAATTAGCATATTCCCTTTTTATTAGATAAGATTGTAATTGATAGATACTTGTTTATTAACATCTTGTTCTTTATGCCTGTGTTCTTCTCTATGAATACCACATATTCTTCTTATTTGAAATGATGCCTTTTCATTTTTTTATTTTTTTAAATTTAAATTCTTTATTGTTTAAAATATTACATATGTCTTCTTTTTCCCCATTGACCTCTGCCTGGATGGTCCCACCCCACAGCACATGCCCTCACCCCCTTATAGTCTGTGTCCATTGGTAATGCTCATATGCATGGATATAAGTACATTGGTTGGTCTCTTACATCCTCCGCACCCCCCCCCCACCTTTCCTCTGAGGTTTGACATTCTGATTGATGCTTCTAAGTCTCTGAATCTATTTTTGTTAATCAGTTTATGTTGTTCATTGTGTTTCACAAATGAGTGAGATCATGTTCTATATATCTTTCAACAACTGGCTTATTTTGCTTAGCATAATGCGCTTCAGGTCCATCCATGTTGTTGAAAATGGTAAGAGTTCCTTCTTTTTTACAACAGCGTAGTATTCCATTATGTAGATGAGCTATAGTTTTAAATCCACTCATCTGTTGATGGGCACTTAGGCTGCTTCCAAATTGTAGCTATTGTACATTGTGCTGCTATGAACATAGGGGTGCATATATCCTTTCTGATTGGTGTTTCTGATTTCTTGGGATATATTCCTAGAAGTGGGATTACTAGGTCAAGTGGGAGTTCCAGTTTTAATTTTTGGAGGGAACACCATACTGTTTCAATGGCTTCAACAGTCTGCATTCCCACCCAGCAGTGCATGAGGGTTCCTTGTTCTCCACATCCTCACCAGCACTTGTTGTTTGCTGATTTGTTGATGATTACCATCTTCACAGGTGTGAGATGGTACTTCATTGTCGTTTTGAATTGTATCTCTTGGATGATTAGTGACTTTGAGCATGTTTTCGTATGTCTCTTGGCCTTCTGTATGTCCTCTTTTGTAAAGTGTCTATTTAGGTCCATTGCCCATTTTTTGTTTTAATTGTTTATCTTCCTTTTGTTAAGTTGTATGAGTTCCCTATAAATTTTGAAGATTAAACAATTATCAGATTTAACATTGTCAAATATGTTGTACCATGCAGTGGGCTTTCTTATTGTTTTGTTAATGGTTTCTTTTGCTGTGCAGAAGCTTTTTATTTGGATGTAGTCTCATTTGTTTATTTTCTCCTTAGTTTCCATTGTCCTAGGAGCTGTATCAGTAAAGATATTGCTATGACATATGTCTGATATTTTGCTGCCTATGGAGTCTTTTAAGGTTTTTATGGTTTCCCATCTTACATTTAAGTCCTTTATCTATTTTGAGTTTATTTTTGTGTATGGTGATCTAGTTCTTTTTTTTTTTTGCATGTATCTGTCCAATTTTCCCAACACCATTTATTGCAGAGACTGTCTTGACTCCGCTGTATGCTCTTGCCTCCTTTGTCAAATATTAATTGAGCATAATGGCTTGGGTCGATTTCTGTGTTCTCTGTTCCATTCCATTGGTCTATATGTCTGTTCTTGTGCCAGAACAAGGCAATTTTGATAACAGTGGCTTTGTAATATAGCTTGATATCTGGTATTGTGATCCCTCCAACTTAATTCTTTCTCAAAATTGCTGTGGCTATTTGGGGTCTTTTTTATTCCATGTGAATTTTTGGAGAGTTTGTTCTAGATCTGTGAAATATGCTGTTGGTATTTATTGGGGATTACATTAAATCTATAGATTGCTTTGGGTAGTATGGACATTTTAGCGATGTTGATTATACCAATCCATGAACATAGTATATTCTTCCATTTGTTTATGTCTTCCTCTATCTCTTTTTTCAATGTCCTGTAGTTTTCTGAGTACTGGTCTTTTACCTTCTTAGTTAAATTTAATTCTAGGTATCTTAATTTTTTTCAGTGCAATGTTAAATGGGATTGTTTTTGTTGTTGTTGTTTCTTTTGTTTCTCTTTCCTTGAGTTATTTATATATATATATATATATATATATATATATATATATATATATATATAATCCTAATATGCAAATAGACCAAACGTTGGAACAACTGAACAACCGAAGAACCAAATAATCAGTTGCTATGATGTGCGCTGACCACCAGGGGGCACATGAAAAACATGGTGAGCATCAACAGCACGCAGCAGAGCATGGAACATGGCAGGCATCGGCCATGGCAATATGGTGGAGCCGTTGAGCAGTCGCCCCAGGCCAAGGCAGGGTGCTGGTTGCTGTCATTTGGGTGAGCCTCTGGTGGCTACTGAAAATTCGTTTCTCCTGCACAGTGTGGTCCCGCCGGCACTCATACATGCTGCCAGAGCCAACCATGCTCATACCCATTGCTGATGCTCGGCTCCAGCCCCAATCGCTTGGCACCATTAGCTGGTGGGATGGGCGGCTGCCATCCCAGATCACCCCTCAGTGCTTCTTCACAGTCCCTAATTGGTGTATAAACAAGCCATGGATTTCTGGTTGTTAATATTGTATCCTGATACATTGCCAAATTCATTTATTAAGTCTAATAGTGTTTTGAAAGAGTCTTTAGGGTTTTCTATGTACAATATGATGTCATCTGTGAATAATGACAGTTTTACTTCTTCTTTTCCAATTTGGATGCCTTTTATTTCTTCTTCTTGCCTGGTAGCTATGGCTAGCACTTCCAGTACTTTATCAAACAGGAGTGGTAAAAGTGGGCATCCCTCTCTTGTTTCTGTTCTTAGCAGACATGGTTTTAGTTTTTGTCTATTGAGTATGATGCTGGCTGTAGATTTGTCATATGAAGCTTTTATTATGTTGAGGTATGTTCCCTCTATTCCCACTTTGCTGAGAGTTTTTATCAGGAAAGGGTGTTGGGTTTTGTCAAATGCTTTTTCTACATCAATTAATATGATTATGAGATTTTTGTCTCTCAATTTGTTTATATGATATATCACCTTTATTGATTAGCAGATATTGTACTAACCTTGCATCCCCAGAATAAATCCCACTTGGTCATGGTGTATGATCTTTGAAATGTAATGTTGTATCCGATTTGCTAGAATTTTGTTGAGGATTTTACCATCTATGTTCATCAAGGATATTGGCCCTTAGTTATCTTTCTTTGTGATGTCTTTATCAAGTTTTGGAATTAAGGTAATGTTGGCTTCATAGAAAGAGCCTTCCTCTTTAATATTTGGAATAATCTGAGGAGGATAGGTTTTAGTTCCTCTTTGAATGCTTGGTAGAACTGCCCTGTAGAGCCATCTGGAACAGGGCTTTTGTATGCTGGAAGATTTTTTTTATTACTGCTTCAATTTCATTCATAGTTATCTGCCTATTTAGTTTTTTTTTTTTTAATTTTTCCTAATTGATTTTTGGAAGCTGGTATTTTTCTAAGAATATGTCAATTTCATCTATGTTGTCCACTTCCTTGGAGTAGAGTTGTTTGTAGTATTTTTTGTTTTTACATTCGTTTGTATTTCTGTGGGGTCTGTTGTTACATCATCTCTTTCATTTCTGATTTTGTTTATTTAGGTCCTCTCTCTTTGTTTCTTGGTGAGCCTGGCTAGAGGTTTATCAGTCTTGTTTATCCTTTCAAACAACCAGCCCTTGGCTTCATTGATCCTTTTTTGTATTTTTGTTGTTGTTGTTTCTATGTTGTTCTTTCTGCTCTGATCTTTACTATTTTCTTCCTTCTGCTTACTCTGGGCATTTCTTGTTGCTCTCTCTCTAACTATTTGAGTTGTGGGGTCAGATAATTTATTACCTTTTTTCCTTACTTTTTGAGGTGAGCCTGTTGAGCTATGAACTTCTCTCCCAGGAATGCTTTCACTGTGTCCCATAGATTTTGGATTATTGTGTGTTCATTGTCATTTGTTACCAGGATGCTTTTTATTTCTTCTTTGATCTCTTTGGTAACCCAATCATTGTTTAATAGCATGCTATTTAAACTCCAAGTGTTTGATTTTATATTGTTTTTATTATAGTGGATTTCTAATTTTATGCCATTGTGATCTGAGAAGGTGCTTGATATGATTTCTATCTTGTTGAATTTGTACAGTCTTTTCCTGTGTCCAAATATTTGGTCTATCTTTAAAAATGTCCCCTGTGGACTTGAGAACAATATTTATTTTGTGGTTTTGGGGTGAAATGTTCTGAAGATGTCAATTTATTCCATCTAATGTAGTGAGTCATTTGCAGTTGCTGTTTCTTTGCTGATTTTTGTTTAGAAAATTTATCCAGTGGTGTCAATGGGGTATTACAGTCCCCAACTATAATTGTATTGCTGTCTATCTCGCCCTTGATATATTCCAGAACTTTTTTTTAAATGTATTTGGGTGATGCTGTATTGGGTGCATATACGTTTAACAGTGTTATATCCTCTTGTTGAATTGCTCCCTTTAGTATTATAAAGTTGCCCTCCTTATCTCTTGTTATGGCCTTCAATTTAAGGTCTATTTTTTCAGACATAAGTATAGCTATCCCAACTTTCTTCTCATTTCCATTTGTTTAAAAAATATTTTCCACAACTTCACTACCAGTCTGGGTCAGTCCTTTGTTCAGTGGTGGGTCTCTTGTAGATAGCAAATATATGAGTCATGTTTTCTTATCCATTCAGTTCCCCTATGTCTTTTGATTGCAGCATTTAATCCAGTTACATTTAAGATTATTATTAATAGGTTCTTGTTTGTTTCCATTTTTATTCCTTATGCCTGTTTTCCTCCTTCTCTTTCTATTTCTTCTTTTTCCAGCAGTTCCTTAAGCATTTCTTGCTTTGCTGGCTTGGTGGTAATAAACTCCCTTAGCCCCCAAGAACAGACATATAGACCAATGGAATAGAATAGAGAATCCAGATATCGACCCAAACCACTATGCTCAATTAATATTTGACAAAGGAGGCATGAACATACAATGGAGTCAAGACAGTGTCTCCAATAAATGGTGTTGTGAAAATTGAACAGATACATGAAAAAAAATGAAACTAGATCACCAACTTACACCATACACAAAAAAAAACTCAAAATGGATAGAGGACTTAAACATTAGATGGGAAACCATAAAAGTACTGGGGGAATCCACAGGCAGAGAAATCTCAGACATATGCCGAAGCCATTTCTTCACCAATACTGCTACTAGGGCAATGGAAGCTAAAGAGAAAATAAACAAATGGGACTACATCAAAATAAAAAGCTTTTGCACAGCAAAAGAAACCATCAACAAAACAACAAGAAAGCCCACTGCATGGGAGAACATATTTGCAAATGTTATCACTGACAAAGGCTTAATCTCCAACATCTACAGGGAACTTGTATAACTTAATAAAAGGAAGATAAATGATCCAATAAAAAATGGGCAACGGACCTAAATAGAATCTTTTTGAAAGAATACAGAAGGAAGGCCAAGAGGCATATGAAATCATGCTCAAAGTCACTAATTATCCGAGAGATGCAAATCAAAACAACAGTGTGGTACCATCTCACACCTGTCAGAATGGCAATCATCAACAAATCAACAAGCCACAAGTGTTGGCGAGGATGTGGAGAAAAAGTAACCCTTGTTCACTGCTAGTGGGAATGCAGAATGGTGCAGCCACTGTGGAGAACAGTATGGAGTTTCCTCAAAAAACTAAAAATGGAGCTCCTGTTTGACCCAGTAATCCCACTTCTAGGAATATATCCCAAGAAACTAGAAACACCAATCATAAAGGATATATGCACCCCTATGTTCATAGCAGCACAATTCACCATAGCTAAGATTTGGAAACAGGCTAAATGCCCATCAGATGAGTGGATTAGAAAACTGTAGTACATCTCCACAATGGAATACTACGCTGCTATAAAAAAGAAGAAATTCTTACCATTTGCAGCAGCGTGGATGGACCTGGAGAGCATTATGTTAAGTGAAATAAGCCAGGCAATGAAAGAAAAATACCACATGATCTCACTCATTTATGGAAAATAAAGAACATTGTAACCTGATGAACAAAAAGATAGACACAGAGGCAGTAAAGCACCAAACAGAATGTCATATTATAGCAGGAAGGCTGGGGAATGTTGGGGAGGAAGGGAAATAGTTCAACCAAAGGATTTGTATGCATGCATATAAACACACCAATGGACACAAGACACTGGGAGGGTGGGATGAGGGCATGTGCCAGGGGTTAGGGGAGGCTGGGGGAAGGTCAATGTGAAAAAAAAGGGGATATATGTACTAATATATGTAATACTTTAAACAATAAAAAAAGGAAAAAAAGAAAAATCAATGGAAAAATATCCTCGGGTGAGGATTAACAACAAAAAGAAAATAATACATTAATAAATAAGTAATTATATATATATATATATATATATATATATATATATATATATATATATATATATATATTCCCTTGGCCCTTTTTTTTCTGTGAAGCCCCTGATTTCACCTTCAATTTTGAATGATAACTTTCCTGGGTATAGTATTCTTGGATTCATTACCTTTCTTTGCAGCACTTTTTATACTTCATTCCATTTCCTTCTGGCCAGGTATGTTTTTGTTGAGAAATGAGTTGATAGTTTAATGGAGATGCCTTATAGGTAACTTTCTGTCTCTCTCTGGCAGCCTTTAAGATTCTTACTTTGTCCTTGGTATTGGTCAATTTTATTATGATGTGTCTTGGTGTCGGTCTTTTTGGGTTCATCTTGTTTGGGAGTCTGTGACTTCTTGGACTTGTGTAAGTTTTTTCTTCTTTCCAATATCAGGGACGTTTTCTGTCATTATTTCTTCAAACAGGTTTTCTTTCTTTTTCTTTATTGATTAAGGTATTACATATGTGTCCTTATCACCCCATTGCTCCCCCAATCCCTGGACTCATGCCCTCATCCCCCTCTTGTCTGTGTCCATTGGTTAGGCTTATATGCATGCATACAAGTCCTTTGGTTGATATCTCCCTCTTCCCCCCACCCTCCCCTGCATTTACTCTGAGTTTTGACAGTCTGATCCATGCTTTTCTGTCTCTTGATCTGTTTTTGTTTATCAGTTTATATTGTTCATTATATTACACAAATGAGTGAGATCATGTGATATTTATCTTTCTCTGACTGGCTTATTTTGTTTAGCATAATGCTCTCCAGTTCCATCCATGCTGTTGCAAATGGCAAGATTTCCTTATTTTTTTACCACAGTGTAGTATTCCATCGTGTAGATATACCACAGTTTTTTTTAAATATATTTTATTGATATTTTACAGAGAGGAAGAGGGATAGAGAGTTAGAAACATCGATGAGAGAGAAACATCGATCAGCTGCCTCTTGCACACCCCCTACTGGGGATGTGCCCGCAACCAAGGTACATGCCCTTGACCGGAATCGAACCTGGGACCTTTCAGTCCGCAGGCCGACGCTCTATCCACTGAGCCAAACCGGTTTTGGCATACCACAGTTTTTTAATCCACTCATCTGCTGATGGGCACTTAGGCTGTTTCCAAATTGTAGTTATGGTAAATTGTGCCACTATGAACACAGGGGTGCATATATATTTTCTGATTGGTGTTTTTAGTTTCTTGGGATATATTCCAAGAAGTGGGATCACTGGGTCAAATGGGAATTCCATTTTTAGTTTCTTGAGGAAACTCCATACTGTTTTCCACAGTGGCTGCACCATTCTGCATTCCCACTAGCAGTGCACAAGGGTTCCTTTTTCTCCACATCCTCTCCAGCACTTGTCATTTGTTGATTTGTTGATGACAGCCATTCTGACAGGTGTGAGATGGTACCTCATTGTCATTTGGATTTGCATCTCTCTGATGATTAGTGACTTTGAGCATGTTTTCATGTGTCTCTTGGCCTTTCTTCTGTCTTCTTTCGAAAAGTATCTATATTGGTCTGTTGCCCATTTTTTTATTGGGTTGTTTATCTTCCTTTTGTTAAGTTGTATGAGTTTCCTCAAACAGGTTTTCTATTCTTTGCTCCACTTTCTCTCCTTCTGGTACCCCTATTATGATGATATTGTTTTATTTTGTGTTGTCCCAAAGCTCCCTTAGGCTCTCCTCCTGCTTCTTAACTTTTATTTCCAGTTGATGCTCTGCTTAGCTGTTTTTCCTACCTTTTCTTCTAACTCGTTGATGTGGTTCTCAGCTTCTAGTTTACAGTTGAACATTTCCATTGAGTTCTTTATTACAGCTATGTCATCATCAATTTCCTCTTGATTCTTCTTCAGTTTCTCTTAATTCTTACACATGTTGAATTTGTCTTCAATCTTTTTCAGCATCCTTATAACCATTGGTATGAATTCTTTATCTGACAAATTGCTTGCCTCCATTTCATGTATTTCCTTTTCTGATAATTCCTCCTTTTCTTTCAAATGGGGGTTGTTTCTTTATCTCCCATTTTTGCTGTTCCTTTGTGACTGTTTCTATGTATTAGATCAAACTGCTATGCCACCCATATTTTTTGAGTTTTTCCTATATAGTAGATGTTTTGTGGGACTCAGTGGTCAAGCTCTCTGGTCTTCTGGGTTGGGTAATCTCAGGACGCCCCCTACTTGGGATATTTGGGTTATCTTTGTGTAGTTGGTTCTTGAGTGTTATTGTCCCATTCGTGGATGGAGTCTCCTCTCAGGTTGTCTGGTTATGTGCCTCGCACTCTATCTCATTTACCAAATAGCACAAAATACAACTCCACAAGACCTGACACAAAGGGAACAAAACACAATACTCATGACACCAATAACCACCATATAAGTGACCACCAGAGAAAAGAGAATTAGTAGAGAGAAAAAAGTAAAAATGATATGAAGAAAAGAAATAAAAGGTAAGAGAGAAAATAAAAAGAAGTAAAAGGAAGAGAAATATATATATATAAATGGGGAAACACCACAGAACAAACAGATAAACCAAAAAAATGCAAGCAACAAACACCCAGAAAAGGGGGGAGGCAGAATCTGTAGAGGCAGAGCATATATACTGATAGTAAATTTAAAGAATTGAATGAATATTGGGAGGACCTTGCTTCAGTATATAGGAGATAGGAAGAGAATGAGTTGATAAGATGAAAAGAAAGAAAAAAATAAAAAGTGAAAGATAAAAAATAATATAAAATAAAATAATTATAAAAATAGAATGAGGAAAAATAATGAGAAAAAAAAAAACCAAAGAAAATAAAAAAAATATTTAAGCAAAATATAAAATAAAATAAAAAAGCATAGTGTTCATTTTTGCTGAGTTTTAATGCCCACTGAGGGCTGGTTTAAGATTCCAGTCTTCTATTCTGTCTGCTATTTCTCAGTAGGTAATCAGCACTGTGTTGAAGTTGCAAGCAATCCACTGCTCCTCTGTTTGTGTTTATCTCCACAGCCTGGACTGCATGCAGGTAGGACCAATTTGCCCACTTAGCTTGTCTGCCCACTGTCAATCTTAATTTCTCAAGTGGCTGTTTCTGACAGGGCTATAGGTAGGGAGGGTGCTGTATCACTTTCTGGGACTGAATGGTCTCTCTTCAACCCAGTCCCTGAGGGCTCTTCAGATTTTTTGTGTCTTTTGTACTGCTCAGCATATAGTCTGGGTGTGGCTGTATTAGCTGTCTTGAAGCTGCTGGGAAGGGCTGGCTCTTCAGGAGACAATGGTTGTTTAGGTCCAGAAGGTCAGGAATGTCCCAGTGCCAGACTTCTGGTCACCTCTCCCCAACCTACTCTCCTCCACAGCATCTCCCTAGGCTTCACAAGTCTGCACCTCTGTTTGCATCTCAGCCACGGTTGAGTTTTTGTATTTGAAAGGTCCTATGAACTGGGTTTAGCAAATAAAATCAAAGACCAAACAGAGGCAAAACCATCATGTGACTGCTAGTTTCTCTCCCCTCAGCACTCCATGGCTCAGGCAGTTCTTCAGGCCTCCCCTCTGGGCTCAGCCTCTTGCAGCTGTGGTCTTAGATCTAGAATCCCCTGCCACCAGCAGCCCTGTGGACTTCCTTTCCACAGTCAAGTGTTATGCATGTCCCCAAGGCACATGGACTTGGTGCCTTGCAGCTTCCTTCTGACCCTCTCAGCTCGGTGTTCTTGCAACTCTCTCCAGCCCAGATCCCGATCCCACTGTCCTCTAGGCATCCTCCACCCTTCCTGGCTGCAAATTGTCTCACCAGCTGTATCTACTTTGCCAATTCCAGGTGGATATTATTCAATTTAGAAGCTCCTTCTATATTCTCTGTGATAAGACTCGAGACAGATCTGCCTATTCGGCTGCCATTTTTTCTCTCTCCCACTCCCTGCTCCCTTGGAATAAATTTAACTAAGGAGGTTAAAGACCTGTACTCAGAAAACTACAGAACATTGAAAAAAGAAATAGAGGAAAGAATCTACTGTGTTCATGGATTGAAAGAATTAACATCATTAAAATGTCCATACTACCTAAAGCAATCTATATTTACAAAGCAATCCAAAAACCAATGGCATATTTCAAAAATTTAGAACAAATACTCCAAGAATGTATATGGAACCATAAAAGATCCAGAATAGCCAAAGCAATCTTGAGAAATAAAAACAAAGTAGGAGGGATCACAATATGGGATATTAATTATAGTACAAAGCCATTGTAATCAAAACAGCTTGATACTGGCACAAGAACAGGCATATAGAACAGAACAGAGAACCCAGAAATCGACCCAAGCTATTACATTCAATTAATATTTGACAAAGGAGGCAAGAGCATACAATGGATTAAATACAATGTCTTCAATAAATGGTGTTGGGAGAACTTTCAGGTACTTGAAAAAAAAAAAAGAAACTACATCACCAACTTACATCCAAAGCAAATATAGAATCCAATTATTTTTTAACAATTTAATCCAAATTAACATTATCTGTTGCCTGGGCTAATAATATAGCCACCTAGCTTTTGTCCTCTTATCTACTATTGCCCCCTAAAGTCTGTTTTCCACAGAGAAACTGAAGTTATACTTTTAACCTGGAATTCACATTGTGTCTCTTCTCACACAAATACCCCCTAGTGGCTTCTCATCACACTTACAATAAAATCCAAACTCCTTACTATCACCTATACAAAGCCCTAAATGATCTGTCACCAGCAAATCTCTGATTATTCTTTTAATATCTCTATTCTTATGCTCTCACTTTTCACATATCCTGGAATACTCTTTCCCCAGACCTTTTTGTTGTTTTATTTCCCACATCATTCAAGTTTCTGCTCAGATGGCAGGGGCTCAGAGAGGCCTTCCCTGACAATCTTATGTGAAATAGTCCCTCCCCATTATGTATTCCCTTTCTGTATTTTGTTTTTATTCCTGGTTCTTATCAAGTCTTGAAATTATGTTATACCAGAGGCCCGGTGCATGAAATTTGTGCACATGGTGGGGGGAGGGGGTCCCCTCGGCCCAGCCTGCACCCTCTCCAATCTGAAACCCCTCGGGGAATGTCCAACTGCTGGTTTGGGCCCAATACCCGGGATCGGGCCTAAACCAGCAATCAGACATCCCTCTCACAATCCAGGACTGATGGCTCATAACTGCTCACCTGCCTGCCTGCCTGATCACCCCTAACTTCACCTCTGCTGACCTGGTTGCCCCTTACTTACCCCTTGCCAGCCTGATTACCTACAACTTCCCCCCTCTGCTGGCCTGCTTGCCCCCAACTGCCCCCCCCAGCCTCGTTGCCTCTTACTGCCCCTCCTGCCAGCCTGGTCACCCCCAACTGCCCCCTCTACCGGCCTGGTCACCCCTAACTGCCCCCAACTGCCCCCCACCAGCCTGGTTGTCCCTCACTGGCTCCGCCCCCTACTGGCCTATTTGCCCCTTACTTCCCCCCTGCTGGCCTGGTCACCCCCAACTGCCCCCCACTGGCCTGGTTGCCACTTACTTCCCCCTACCAGCCTGGTCATCCCCAACTGACCCCCTCTGTCAGCCTTGTTGCCCCCAACTGGCCCCCTGCCAGTCTGGCCCCTGTTACTCCCCCCCCCCGCCAGCCTGGTTGACCCCAACTGACCCTCTCTGCCAGCCTGGTCCCTCCTAACTGCCCCCCCTGCCAGCCTGGTCACCCCATGCAGCCTGCTGTTCAGTCATTTGGTCAGCCCTCATTAACCCTCCTGCTAGCCTGTTTGCCCCACGCAGCCTGCTGTTCAGTCATTTGGTTGTCCCTCACTAACCCCCCTGATGGTCTTGTCACCCCACGCAGCCTGCCAGCCTGCTGTTTGGTTGTTACTGTTACTGTGATGGCATCCTGGACAATTTGCATATTTCTCTATTATTAGTATATCTAGTCACAATAATAACAGGTATCCTTTGATCTGCCAGAGATATATGAAAGATCTCAAGTTGAGATTAGGCTCCACCACTATCTTCTCTCCTATCAAGGGAAATATTTGGGGACCCAAAAAACAACTATTTGAAGCCAGTGATGCACATTGAATGTGTCTGAAATAGAGCTCTTTACAATTCTTATAACATAAGCTAGGCTCAGAGGAGATAAAGTTACAGGATTATTATTTAATCAAAACTGCAGGGATAAACTCATGTTAACAAATAATACATGTTTTCCTTGTGTGGGACTAGACTGTCCTGGAAAAAAAATGAATGCTCTGATTGGTAAGGTGCTTACTTCTTAGGAAACTATTGATGAAATTATCTGTGGCTCTTATTGGTGGTGTGAATGAATTGGAATCATAGTACCCATCACTCAGAAACAGTACCAGAGCCTACTCCTTTTCCTTTAGGGTAGACACAGGGCAGAAAATTGTTTTCATTATAAACCAGCCAAAGCCTGGGGGACTAGAATTTTGGTTGTCCCTCACTAACCCCCCTGATGGTCTTGTCACCCCACGCAGAGGGTGGTGACAAGACCATCAGGGGGGTTAGTGAGGGACAACCAAATGACTGAACAGCAGGCTGCGTGGGGAAATTCAAGGGCAGGCACTATGGAGTGTGTGGGGAACCAGAAAGAAGAATATTGAAAAAGAGGACTCTAAGAACAGTAGGAGGAGAAAGATTGCAGAGAAAGTGAGATCAGAAGGTAAGGAACGTCTGCTTGAAGCATGTGCTTGAAGACCTAAATGTAAGTATTCTCCCCCACTGAGTGTCACAAGGAAACTTGGGCTACAGTGTGTTAAAAACAAAACAAAACACACTGTACCTTCTGTGTTCTGTGGAATCCAGTCCATTTATCTTTTTCATTGTCAAATGTATATTTGGCCAAGGGGAAATGGCAAGGTAGGAGATATTGGGGGTAAATGTTTTTTTCTAGAAGAGAAGCATTCAGGACATACTCAGAAGTATTAGTACCTCAGTATCTCCAGCTAAGGAGGGTCCTATGGACCCTGAAGCTTCCCTGGTACCATTACCTCAAGATTCCTCCTATTCTCCAGGAAGCATCATGGAGTACAAAGAGCTCTTTCATATGTAAGATGCAGATAGTAAGTCCTATTTTATATGACTGCTGTAAACTATGAAGGGTAACATTTGGATGATTTATAAATGCTCAGTAAATATTGTTCCTTTCTACTTTCTCTTCAAGTACGAATTCTGATGGTTCTATCCTTAGCCAATGCATTAGCAGTGCCCTTCTGATTTAGTTTAGTCACATAAGTGTTGCCAGTGGCATAGCATGGCTCTCTGTTCTTGCATTCAGTTTGCTGAGCAGGATCAAAAGAGGTAAAGCAGTGTATTTGAGAGCACAAAGGTTGGATGAGCCCTTGAGGTTGAAATGCCCTTAATCCTGGCCTTGAAGGATGTTCCCAGCTCAGTTGGAAATAAACTGTGTTTAAAAAATAAAAGGCAGTGTGGTTATTCCAGGTGGGAAAGTGTCCCCAGACTAAAGGATCCTTCTTGCCCCAGCTTACATTTCTTTCCCTGCAAGACATTTCAGCATAGGGGTTTTCTTGGCAACTCAAGTTCAACAAATTTGAAGTCTTGCTGATATTTCCCATTTTGTCTTTTGCACCCTGGTATACTCATTAATTTGTTTATTCCTTTGGCTATATACCAGAAACTCCTTCCCAGCCCTGCCACTTGCTACCTGTTTGACATTGAGCAAATCAATCTGTGCCTCCATTTTCTCATCCCTATATTATGAATAATATTAGGGTAGTTACAAGGATTAAATAAGTTAATATATGGAAAATATTGAGAAAAGTGCCTGCAAGGTAGCAAGTGCTTTATAAGTGTTATCTATTAATTATTAGTTCATTATGTCTGCCAATTAGTGGAAGGGAAAGAACATACATTAAACAAGTAAGAAAATTAATTAAATTATTACAAATAGTAATTGAATGATAATAAGGAAATAAACAGGGAATAGAAGATGGTGGCTGGCAGGATGGAGGTGAGGGGGAGGAAGTGAGTGAGTGAGGGGATGAAAGGAGAGTGTGTGGATGTGTGTGGTGAGTGTGTGAGTGAGGGATGGACAATTAAATCCCCACAGGAGCAGCAGGGGCTGGCAGATCAGGCTCTCTTGGAAAGGGAGAGAATACCACCGCTGCGGGCACTCCCTGGACTGTGGGACTCAGGCACAGAGCCCACGTCATCTTGAAGGGGAGAATGGCCTTTTCTAGGAACTCATCAGCACCACCACCCAGACAGGCCTTGGAATTTCCCATGACCCAGCAGCAACTCTAGCCAAAATCCTGCTGCCCCACCCACAGACCTGGAGACCCACAGACCCTGGGACCTACACCTCCAAAGGTACATTGTTCCTGCAGCAGTAAGTGCAACTTTCCCCCTCCCCAGCGGCAGAACTCCGGACACCACATTTGTGAGTTTCCAGTGCGCAGGCATACAGGGCACACCACTCCGTAGGCAGTGCCTGGGAGCCACTGGGAGCCCCGGCTGGGTGTGATTTTGTACAGACAAGGGCAAGCTGCCCCACAGTAGAAATTCTGAATTCCCTCTTCCTGAATAACTGTGCACAGACAAACCAGCTGTGCAACTTTAGTGCCAGGACCCCTCAGAGTGCGTCAGAACTCTGTGCTGGCAAATGCACTGCCACAGTCACGTATTTCCAACGGTCAGGCACCCTGAGCCCATCAATTCACAGGGCGCTCATGGGAGCTGCTGTGAGCTCTCACTGGGTGTGATCTTGGACAAACAGGGATGCACTCCCCCCTCTCCCCCCCGGGCAATAGAAATTCTGAATTCCCTCTTCCTGAATAACTGCCCACAGCCACCCCAGCTGGGGATCTTCAGTGCCAGGGCCCTTCAGAGTGCTTCAGTGTGACTCGCTGGCAAATGCACCTCGGGAGCCCCTGTGAGCCACCAGTGGGAGCACGTGTCTATCCACCACAGGTGCAAAGCAAAAGCTGAGTCTTTCAACCCCACAACTACAGAACTCTGGACACCACAGTCATGCCTTTCCTGAGTGCAGGCCCCCTGAACCCCATCACCCCAACAGATGGTTCCTGAGTGCCACTGTGAGTCCCTGCTTGGTATGCGCGATTTCAGTCAAGGGCACAAAACAGCAAAAATTGGGACACCCCCCTCCATGGCTGCCGACTTCTAGACACCACAGTTGCGCCTTTCCAGCTCGCAGGCCTACATCAAGAGAACCCAAATAGCTCAAGTAGGGTGCTACACTAGATTACCAAGCCCAGGAGACCTGAGAGATCACAACAGTAGCACCATCTCCAAAAGAACCTGGGTAGCAAAGCAATCAGATTTACAATTAAAATGTTACAGCAAAACATGGGAAGACAAAAAAGCAATCCCCAAAGGAAAGAAAAAGAGGAATCACCAGAAAGGGAGTTAAATGAAATTGAGACTAGCAACATATCAGAGAAAGAATTCAGAGTAATAGTTATAAGGATGCTTAAATGGCTGGATGACTAATACACACAACTCAATGAGAATTATAAGGAGCTGAATGAGAATGTCATCAACATGAAAAGGAACCAAGAGGAGATGAAGAACAACATAGCTGCAATAAATAACACAATGGATGGCTTCAAAAGTAGGCTGGAAGAGGCTGAGAACCACATTAGCGGATTAGAAGACAAGGTAGGAACAATCACATAAACACAGCAGCAATTGGAAAGAAGACTTAAAAAGCAAGAGGAGAGCCTAAGGGAGCTTTGGGACAACACAAAACAAAACAACATTCGCATAATAGGGGTACCAGTAGGAGAGGAAGAGAAACAAGGAATAAAAAACCTGTTTGAAGAAATAATGACAGAAAACTTCCCTGATATTGGTAAGAAAAAAAGTACGCAAGTCCAGGAAGCACATAGAGTCCCAAAAACGATGAACCCTAAAAGACTGACAACCAAGACACATCATAGTTAAATTGGCAAACACCAACGACAAAGTAAGAATCTTAAAGGCTGCCAGAGAGAGACAGAAAGTTACCTATAAGGGATCTCCTATTAGAATATAAACAAATTTCTCAACAGAAACACTCCAGGCCAGAAGGGAATGGAATGAAATATACAAAGTGATGCAAAGCAAGAGACTGAACCCAAGAATACTATACCCAGCAAGGCTATCATTCAAAATTGAAGTTGGAATCAGGAGCTTCACAGACAAAAAGGGCTAAGAGAGTTTATCACTACCAAACCAGCAATGCAAGAAATGCTAAAGGGACTGCTGTAAAAAGAAGAAACAGAAAGGCAAGAAGAAACACAAACATTTAGGATAAATATGATAACAAACAAGTACTTATCAATAATAACATTAAATGTAAATGGATTAATGCACCAATCAAAAGACATAGGGTAGCTGAATGGATAAGAAAACATGACCCATATATTTGCTGTCTGCAAGAGACCCACCTCAGAACAAAGGATTCACACAGACTGAGAGTGAAGGGATGGAAAAACATTTTTCAGGCAAATGGAAATGAGAAAAAAACTGGGGTTGTGATACTTATATCTGATAAAAAGACCTCAAATTAAAGGCCATAACAAGAGATAAGGAAGGCCACTACATAATACTAAAGGGAGCAATTCAACAAGAAGATATAACTCTGGTAAACATATATGCACCCAATACAGGAGCACCCAAATACATAAAACAACTTCTGGAAGATATCAAAGGAGAGATTGATAGCAATGCAGTCATAGTAGGGGACTTTAATACTCCACTGACACCACTGGAAAAATCATCTAAACAAAAAATCAGCAAAGACATAGCAATCCTAAATGACTCACTAGATCAGATGGACTTAATTGACAACTTTAGAAAATCTCACCCCAAAGCTACAGAATATACATTCTTCTCCAGAGCACACAGAACATTTTCAAAGATAGACCACATATTATGACACAGGCAAAGTCTCTTCAAATTCAAGAACATGGAAATCATAACAAGTATCTTCTCAGACCATAATAGCATAAAACTAGAAATCAACTATAATAAAAACAATGAAAAAAAAATAAAACACTTGGAGACAATGATTGGGTTACCAAAGAGATCAAAGAAGAAATTAAAAGCATCCTTGAAACAAATTACAATGAAAACACAAGAATCCAAAATCTATGGGACACAATGAAAGCAGTCCTGAGAGGGAACTTCATAACTCTACAGGACTACCTCAAAAAACAAGAAAAAATGGTAATAAATTATCTTACCTTGCATCTTAAAGAACTATAAAAAGAGCAACAAGAAAAGCCCACAGTAACCAGACAGAAGGAGATAATAAAGATCAGAGCAGAAATAAATGTCGAAGAGACAAAAAAAAAAAAAAAAAACAATAAAGATCAATGAAACCAAGAGCTGGTTCTTTGAAAGGATACAAGATTGATGAACCTCTAGCCAGACTCACCAAGAAACAAAAAGAGATGGCCCAAATAAAATCAGAAATTAAAGAGGTGATGTAACAACTGACCCCATAGATATTCAAAGGATTGTAAAAAAAAGATGATGAACAACTCTACTCCAACAAACTGGACAACCTCAATGAAATGGACACATTCTTAGAAATATACAAGCTTCCAAAACTCAACCAGGAAGATTAAAAAAACCTGAATAGGCCGATAACTACTGATGAAATTGAAACAGTAATCAAAAACTTCCAGCAAAAAAAAAGCCCTGGACCAAATGGCTTCACAGGGGAGATTTACCAAACATTCAAAGAATTAAAATCTATTCTCCTCAGACTATTCCAAAAAATTCAAGAGGAAGGCACACTTCCAAGCTCTTTTTATGAAGCCAGCATTCCCCTAATCCAAAACCAGATAAAGACACCACAAAGAGAATTACAGGCCAATATCCCTGATGAACAAAAATGCTAAAATCCTCAACAAAATTGTAACAAACCAGATCCAGCAGTACATCAGAAAGATCATACACCATGACCAAGTGGGATTTATTCCAGGAATGCAAGGCTGGTACAATATCCGAATATCAATAAATGTGATACATCACATAAACAAAGTGAGAGACAAAAATCACATAATCATATCAATTGATGCAGAAAGGGCATTTGAAAAAATCCAACACCCTTTTCTGATAGAAACGCTCAGCAAAGTGGGAACAGAGGGATCATACCTCAACATAATATAAGCCTTATATGACAAACATACAGCCAACATCATACTCAATGGGCAAAAACTAAAACCATTTCCCCCAGGAACAGGAACAAGACAGGGATGCCCACTTTCACCACTCCTGTTCAACATAGTACTGGAAGTGCTAGCCACAGCAATCAGACAAGGAGAGGAAATAAAAGGCATCCAAATTGCTAAATAAGAAATAAAATTGTCATTATTCGCAGATGACATGCTACTGTACATAGAAAACCCTAAAGACTCCATCAAAAATTATTAGACTTAATAAATGAATTTGGCAATGTAGCAGGATACAAAATTAACGTCAAGAAATCTATGGCATTTCTATACATGAACAGTGAACTTACAGAAAGAGAGACTAAGAAAACAATCCCATTTACCATCGCACCAAAAAAATTAAGATTCCTTGGAATAAACTTAACTAAGGAGGTAAAAGACCTCTACTCAGAAAACTACAGGAAACTGAAAAAAGAGATAGAGGAAGACATAAATAGATGGAAGAGCATACTGTGTTCATGGATTGGTAGAAACAACATCATTAAAATGTCCATTCTCCCCAAAGCAATCTATAGATTCAATGCACTCCCCATTAAAGTACCAATGGCATATTTCACAGACCTAGAACGAACTTTCCAAAAATTTATCTGGAATAAAAAAAGACCTCTAATAGCTGCAGCAATCCTGAGAAAGAAGAGCAACGTAGGAGGGATCTCAATACCAGATATCAAGCTGTATTACAAAGCCACTGTTCTCAAAACAGCCTGGTACTGGCACAAGAACAGACATATAGACCAATGGAATCGACTAGAGAACCTAGAAATGGACCCAAACCACTATGCTCAATTAATATTCGACAATGGAGGCATGAGCATAAAATGGATTCAAGACAGTCTCTTCAATAAATGGTGTTGGGAAAATTGGACAGATACATGCAAAAAAAATGAAACTAGATGACCAAATTACACCATACACAATAATAAACTCAAAATGGATACAGAACTTAAATGTAAGATGGAAACCATAAAACTACTAGAGGAATACACAGGCAGCAAAATCTCAGACATATGCCGAAGCAATATCTTCACCGATACTGCTCCTAGGGCAATAGAAACTAAAGAGAAAATAAACTAACAGGACTTCATCAAAATAAAAAGCTTCTGCACAGGAAAAGAAACCATCAACAAAACAACAAGAAAGCTCATTGCATGGGAGAACATATTTGCCAATATTATCTCCAATAAGGGTTTAATCTCCAACATTTACAGGGAACTCATACAACTTAACAAAAGGAAGATAAACAACCCAATCAAAAAATGGGCAATGGACCTAAATGTATACTTTTCGAAAGAGGACATAAGGAAAGCCAAGAGGCATATGAAAACATGCTCAAAGTCACTAATCATCCAGGAGATGCAAATCAAAAGGACAATGCAGTATCATCTCACACCTGTCAGAATGGCTTTCATCAACAAATCAACAAACAACAAATATTGGCGAGGATGCTGAGAAAAAGGAACCTTCCTGCACTGCTGGTGGCAATGCAGACTGGTGCAGCCATTGTGGAGAACAGTATGGAGTTCCCTCAAAAAACTAAAAATGGAACTCCCATTTGACCCAGTGATCCCACTTCTAGGAATATATCCCAAGAAACTAGAAGCACCAATCAGAAAGGATATATGCAACCCTATGTTCATAGTGGCACAATTCACCATAGCTAAGATTTGGAAACAGCCTAAGTGCCCATCAGCAAATGACTGGATTAGAAAACTGTGGTACATCTACACAATGGAATACTACACTGGTTTTAAAAAGAAGGAATTCTTACCATTTGCAGCAGCATGGATGGAACTGGAGAGCATTATGCTAAGTGAAATAAGCCAGTCAGTGAAAGAAAAATACCACATGATCACACTCATTTATGGATAATAAAGAACTTTATAACCTGATGAACAAAAAGATAGATACAGAGTCAGAGAAGCATCGAACAGACTGTGAAATTACAGCAGGAAGGCTGGGGAGGGTGGGGGAGGTAAAAGATCAACTGAAGGACTTGTATGCATGCATATAAGCATAACCAATGGACGCAAGACACTGGGGGATGAGGACATTATGTTAGTGGGGTGGGGGGGGGGCAATGGGGATATATGGACACATGTAATACC
The DNA here is from genome assembly GCF_963455305.1 of Plecotus auritus. Classification (NCBI taxonomy): domain Eukaryota; kingdom Metazoa; phylum Chordata; class Mammalia; order Chiroptera; family Vespertilionidae; genus Plecotus; species Plecotus auritus. Next base: position 49,320,578 of record NC_137784.1, on the reverse strand, counting down.
TTAATCAATAAAAAAAGTTGAAAAAATAAAATTACTATCTGTGGGTATCAAAAAAAGGAAATAAACATGGTACAGAGAAAAGTGGGAGGACTAGTGAGGCTTATATAAGAAAGTGACTCTGCTACAAAGACTCAAATTCTCCCTTGCACCACATATCGTAACTTCACAATTTTAACTGCACAATCTCTCCTGCTTATATTCTCCCTTTTCATGTAAGATGTGGATAATAATTCCTTTTGTTTATAAACAAATAAAGGGTCATCAGAGTTAGGACCTAGAGTATCCTTTGAGCACGTACTGTACTCTACTTGCTTTATGAACATTGGCTCATTTCACATTCACAACATCATGAAAAATATTATTAGCTTCTATCTGCAGATGGGACAACTGAGTCTCAGAGAAGATAAATCCTCTACTGAAGAGTCAATACATAGTAGATATTATAACCAGAGTTGAAATAGAGGTCTCTGGATTCATTCCAGCTACCTCCATGAACATTTATTTTACTCATCATGTGATGACTATGGACCCAATAAATAATGATAGCAGATACTTATATAACACTTGTCATATGCCATATGTTACATGCATTAATTCATTTAATCCTCAGAGCAACTCTTTGTAATAGGTACTACTTTAATCTCAATTTTAGACATGAGGAAGTCGAAGTAAAAACTTTAAAAAAATTATCTAAAATTCCATAAGGGGCTCAGAGAAGTGGCACAACCAGTATTTGAAATTAGGCTCTCTGACTCCTGTGTGCTTAGAATTTATTTAAATTCAATAAACACTTATATGATAGTATCAGAGACTGTTTTAATCTCCTTATATATAGTAACACTTTTATATACTAACTCATGCAGTCCTCAACACAGCCTTATGAGTAAGGGATTATTATTGTTCCCATTTTACACATGAGATTACTGAATCACAGAGCAATTAAGTAACTTGCTCAAGGTCACACAGCTAGCAGGGCAGAACCAGGATTCCAGCTCTGGCAGTTTCCTTCCTTCTAAGCCTCAATTCACAGTAGCAGTGTAAGAGGCCACGATCTTTCCCCAGATCTAACCATGGTCCATATGTCTAATTCACTTAGGACCTAGTCAAAGTCACCTCAGGGCCTATTCAGCTTGTTTGTCTACCAAAAACTTTGCTGCCCTTGTACTGAGACTCCAACCTAAATTCATAGCATACAGCTTTTGCCTATGCCAGATAGGAAGTCTGATCATGGCACATTGCTTGGACCCCCTCTCCCATGCTTTGGCTGGAACTTTCCTTTCTCTCTACCTATAATGTTTTTTGTTTCTTCATGTTTTTATGCCCACCCCCCCCTTCTGTATTATCTCCCCGACTCTGTAAGTTCTTCAAGATCAGGGCCTGGTAATATTCCAGGACTTCTTCACTGCTGCCTCTGAGATCATAGACTCATCAACTCACATAGTGTCATTGCTAGAAGAGCCCTTGGCAGTGGTTCTCAACCTTTCTAATGCCGCGACCCTTTAATACAGTTCCTCATGTTGTGGTGACCCCCAACCATAAAATTATTTTCGTTGCTACTTCACAACTGTAATTTTGCTACTGTTAATGAATCATAATGTAAATATCTGTGTTTTCCGATGGTCTTAGGCTACCCTGCTAGCGGTTCTCAACCTGTGGGTCGCGACACAGATATTTACATTTATAGAAAACACAGATATTTACATTACAGAAAACACAGATATTTACATTACTATTCATTAACAGTAGCAAAATTACAGTTGTGAAGTAGCAACGAAAATAATTTTATGGTTGGGGGTCACCACAACATGAAGAACTATATTAAAGGGTCGCTGCATTAGAAAGGTTGAGAACCACTGCCTTAGAGGCTATCTAGTCCTATTCCTTCTTTGCACAGGCACTCTGGGGCCCAGAGAAAGTTATTCCAATACAATTCTCCTTGATTTTAGTGGTTTTCCTCCTGCTTTATGTCTCCTCTCCTCCTCCTGTCCAAATCCTACCTACTCTTCTAAAAGGAAGAGTAGGTGGTTTTTTTTGTTTTGTTTTTAAAAGTCAGGGCCAGAGCTGGGAAGTGTTTTTTCCATGAGTCTAAAAACTGTTACTTTTCCAACGCTGATGATCCATGTCAAACTCCAGGCCTGCTAACAATCATATACAGAATTTTAAGGAGCTGAGGTGCATCCCACTGTGAAATAGCCAAAAGAAATGTAATCTGCAAGTGTCTCCAACCACTTGACCTTCCCTCTGTTTCCACTAGGTTCTACAGACCTTACTCTATGCCCATCTTCCTTCTCCCCCCTGCTTCAGTCCTGGAGCTTTTCAGTTCCTGCAATAGGAGTGGTATGGTCACTATTTAGTGCGCCCCCTTTTTTGCCCTCCCCACAGTTTCCCTGTCAGGGATGGCACTTCTTTGTGTAGCCATGCCTACACACTCTAGTAGTCCAATAACTGTCTCCTGGGCCTCACAGAGTAGAGAAGTGGGTATAACATGAAAGGGAAAGAGGATGGGTTTGGGCTGTTGTTCTTACACGTGGATGTGAACTGAGTCAGAGAGGAACTTTGATTGCAACAGATTTCATCTACTGTGAATATGATATGGAGACTGGGAGCTGAGTTGTGGGGGTTTGGTGGAATTTCTGGCATGCACTGAGGTACATTTGTTCAGGAATTCTGTTGCTAGAGCAAAATCCATCTATCAATTACTTTACAGGGTAAATATGGGGTGTAAATGCATGGCAAGGCAGCTCAGATATGTGGGAAATAGGGGTGGAAATTCAGGATCAGATTAGGATTACCTAGTTTAGGCACTACAAAATCAGAATAGCTGGGAAGGCATCCTGTGGCCATCTGTCAGTCCATCCATCTGTATCCAGAGAGTGCTGCTTCAGGTAACAGGGACCTGGGCTAGTGCTCTGATGGCCTTGGAAGCAAGTTCCTTCCTGTGTAGGCTTTTACTTGATTCTTATCGCCTCTGGGAACATGCCTGGCTGTGCCCAACCACCCTGAGCATCTGAAGTTGGGAGATAAGGAAGAGAGGGAGGCTGAGAGTTTAGGGGAGGGAGGGGTTGGATCAGATATGTGAAGCATCCAGAGGGAAGTTGAGCTGCCAGCCCACCCATGTGGTCCTTGGGCAAGTCAGGGCTTGTGTAAAGAACACATAGACTCTATTTGGTGGCTTTCAGTCTGCCCCTTCACGCAGCCAGCTAGGTTTCACGTGATCCCTCAGTCCTGAAATCTAAGCCCAGGGCAGTGATATTTTGATCCTGCCTTACCCCAAACACTGGCCAATGCTGAGGCAGCTGTGAGAACTAAGGGACAAGAAGAGACCTGCCAGAAACCAGGCTGGGAAAGTAAAGATATCAAGGTCTGGATTGAACAGGTGTTGGCATGTCATGCAGGGTGGCTATAGCAGGAGAGTGGGGGACATCTTCTACATAATTCTCCTGCTCCCTGCTTCACCCCAACATACCTTTAATTCAACATAACCTATCCACTGAGCACCCACTTGGTATCACCATTATGTGAGACAGAGAAATGTTTAAAACATAGGTTGTGTTAACTGAGATCTGACAGTTTCAACATGGATATAAGAACAAATATAACACAAAATAGGCTTTAAAGGTTCAGTCAAAATGTTTTGAGGTTGTCAGGTAAGGGTCATATCAAGTTGAGGTAGGGGAAATCAGAAATGGCTTTTTACTTGTGTGTTTTTTATTGTAACACCTCAGGACTCCAGAGCCTGGCTACTTGAACTCAAATCCCACTTCCACCATTTATAAACTTGTGTGATATTGGACAAGTAGAATTACTCCTCCCTCTCTGAACTCTGATTTACTGTATGCTAAAATGGAGATAATAATAGAGCTTACTTCATCATATTTTTGGAGGATTAAATGAGTAAACCCAGTGAGAAATCCATGTAAAATACTTGTACACACTTAGCACAGTAGCTGAACCAAAATAAGCACTCAATAAGTCTTAACTATTATTATTATTTAAGATGAAGCATGAAGCACAGATAGGATTTCAACAGGTGGACATAGGACAGAAAGCAGTCTAAGCAGATAAAACAGTTAGAACAACTGTTTGGAGGCAGGGAAGCTCAGGGCATATGAAAAGAACACTCCTTGAACTGGATTTTAAAGAACAGTTAGGGGAAAAGTGGAAGCTCAAGTTGCCATGGTTCGATTGGGCAAACTGGAAGATTTTGGGTGCTATGCTTTCTGTTTGATTCGACAGACATTGGAAAGGCATTGTAAGTAAGCTAAAGAAAAAAAGTCAAATTGGTGTTTCAGGAAAAAAATGCAAGTTAACTGGATTGAAACCGGGAAACATGAGAGGTGGGTAAACCAGATGCAGAAAGGGACTAAGTTTCTGCAACTGAAGTGGTGGCAGTGGGAATAGAAAGAAGAGAATGAATTTAACAAGGCATTATAAAACTTGAATCTACCAAACTTAGAAGTTGAGAAATTATATGAAATTGAAAAAGAAGGAATGAGAGAATCAGAATCTGCTGGGATTAGTTTAGACTTTGAAACATTATGCATTGCAATCCCACTTTCATCTGTTTCTGTGAATAGCGCAAGAGAATGGATATCCACTTTCATAATTAGACACAGCTCTGTATAAATCCTGGGTCTTCTACTTACCTGTTATTTGTGATCCTAAATATATTATTTATCCGTCATTCATGACTAGCATTGCATTTCCATAAGGCATTTAGAAATATGTGTAGGGAGTGTGGTTTGTTTGTTTTTTATACAAATACTAAGGTACTACTGCATTTAGTGCCAATCAGTTTGATGCAACAAAGAACTGTTCCTTCCACACACTTATAATACCAGTAGTAAGCCCAGTGAGAAATACTAAACTTCTCTGATCCTCAGTTTTCTATACTGAAAGACATGGTTAGTACCCATGTTAAAGTTTTTTTTTTTAAATATATATTTTTATTGATTTCAGAAAGGAAGGGAGAGGGAGAGATAGATAGAAACATCAATGATGAGAATCATTGATTGGCTGCCTCCTGCATGCTTCCCACTGGAGATCGAGCCCAGAACCCTGGCATGTGCCCTTGACCAGAATCGAACCTGGGACCTTTCAGTCCGCAGGCCGATGCTCTAGCCACTGAGGCAAACCGGCTAGGGCCCATGTTATAGTTTTGATGGGAGGATTAAAAGAGATAATCCCTGTAAAGTACCTAGAACAATATCTTATACCTAGGCTTTCAAAAATCATGTTTTTCACCCCAGTTTTGAAACATCCATGGTAGTCTCTGCTTTGTACATTTCCAGAGGGAGTGTACTTACTGATCTATGAAATAATGCATTCCCTTCATGGAAAGCCTTGACTCTTCAAAAATTATTCCTTTTGTTAAGTGGAACATAGTCTTCTTGTGGCTTTTACCCAGAAATCCTCATCATTCTCCCTAGAGCCACTCATGACGAAAAACCAGATCTTTCTGCATCCCCTATTCCAAGGTCTAACAGCCCTGCTCTTCCATCATTTCTCAATATGGCATGGTGTCAAGTCAAATAAGACTCTGATGTTTTGAGCTATATAAACTGGGGCAATGGTCATGATTTTGAAATGATGGGAAACATTGCAAAAGGAACAGGATGGGTGAATATGACAAGCTGCTTTGTAATATACTATGTTTTGTAATATGCTATTTCTTAAATTACTACTATATGCCAGTTGATTTAAATCCATCATCCAAATGACACCTCACCCCAGCTTGGGAAGGTGCAGATGTTTTTGTCTTAATTTTACAGGTGGCCAAACAGGCCCAGAGAAAATGAAACTTACTAGAAATTGTTTAGTTTAGTCAGTGTCTGAGCCAGTGTCTGAGCCAAAACTGGAAGCCATATTTTTCTTACTCCCAGGTCAGTGTTTTTATTTATTTATTTATTTATTTATTTATTTATTTATTTATTATTTATTATGGCTTATTGGATTTAAGGTTCAGGCTGGAAAATTAGGCTAACTTTGGCAGTACAGAAGGGATCCTCTAATTACCTAAACAATTTTTTCCTTCTTTGAAGGAACTGATTTAGAGAAGCTCTTTATGGAACACTAAAGCCCTATTCCCAGAGAAGAGTCAAGCACTTCCTCTCTATCTGAGAACACAAGCCAGGCAAAAAAAACACCCTACTTTAGATGTCTTCTTGAGATGTTCCACCTGAATTCTTCCTTCAGAGAGAGAGAGAGGTCTTTTGTAACCATTCCTCAGAGCTGAAGCTTGGTATTAAAAGAGACACCATTTTTCTCTGCTTTTTCTGGACGCTAGCCCCATTCATCGGTTCTCCCTTTAGGTTATTAATATGAGGGTTATGAATCAGTTTTACCATCAGTCTGTAAAATAGAAGAAATATTATTCTGTGCTCATGTGATATATAAGGATGGCTAAAATTTATCTTGGATTAGAATTAGCTGTAATTGTTTTCTGACAAGACTGTTATTTCCTAAAGGTAAAGAAGTTGTTTTATCCAGCTCGGATTTTCCCTCTTGCCACCATGTCCTAACAGAATGACTAGAATAAAAGATTTTTGCCAAGTATTTTTGACTGTCAGATAGCCATTCTTCCTATCCCTGGGTGACTAGAATTATATCTATCAAATGCACCAAAAATGCTTCATAATATTCTCCAAAAAAAATGAATTGGTGGAATCAAAGAGTAAATCATTTTCACTTTTAGTCACCATGTGGATAAGCCAAGGGGAGTGGGCAGCACCATTTCTTTCCATGGGCCACCTCTCCTGATCCAACCCGCCCTTTGGAATTGTTCCTGTTGAGGTTAAAATAAGCCAAGATTAGGCTTTGAAAGTACAGAGAAAAGAGAGAGAAGCTAGAGCCTTGGTAATATATTCACTGATAAAACCCAATCATTCCTGTACTTGGGCCTACCCTTCTCTTTAATTGTGGGAAATAAACAAGCTTCTGGGCCCTGATTTTGGAGATTTGGATTCTTGTCCTGGCTCTGCCACTGGCCAACTATGTTACCTTGGGAAATTTTTAGCTCTTCTCTGGGCCTCAGTTTTCCCATCTGGATCATCAGGGAATATGATTAGATTATCTATCTTGAAGAATCCTTTTGGGATTCCATGACAACATGTTTCCAATTATCTGATGGTTTGAAGTTTTAACTAGTTCCTTGAAGAGAAGAAAAAATAAACCACAATGAAATGTGCTGTCTTGTGAATTCTGATTTGGCTGTTACTGAAAGCATTCAAGCAGAGCTGGATGGTAATTCTTTTATTTGGCAACAGGAAGCTGGAACTAAGATGAGTTTAAACTCCCTTCTAACTCCAAGATTGTAATATTCTGTGAATTGTCTTACAGATTGTGCACTTACATATGAGATTGTAGGCTTCATATTATATCAGTTTCATCTTCCCCCCACTACCCTGCCAGGTCTTATACCTTTTTTTTTTTTTTAACTTGGACATCCTAAAACCATGCAAGGAATATTTTAGTATCAGTTTTTCATCATGTACAGGCAGGCTTCATTCTATTGACTGATTCTCCAATTACAATTGGAAGGATAAATGATCCTGACTTATGCTTGTAAATGCCCATCCGTTTGTTTGTCTGCTTCTTTAGCATATTTCATTTCCTGGCCTATGAGGAAGGGAGAGTGTATTTGATAGAATTTAGACTGCTATGGGAGGAAAAGCACTATTCTTATTGACATCTTCAAAGAGATGCAGCTATTCCAGATTTATTGGTAAATTGGACAGGGTGGAGAGAAGGTGGGGCAAGACCAAAAAAACCCCAAAACATTAACAGAAGTCAGAAATTAGTGTACATGACTGAGTTTTATCCAGTCCTGTGCCCTACAAAAGAAAAATCATACCATGAGTTAAATTTCCAGCTGAGACAACTTAACCAAAAACATTACTATCTTGGAAAGTCAATTAATATCCACCCCCAGTGCTAACTAATTTTTGATTATACCATGATTTCATAGTATCTTGTCATGATTGGTACATCAATAAGTGAATCAGTTTTGCTAGGGCCAAGCAAAGCAAAGCAAGGGCTTCAGGTATTAGCTGAGTGTTTATCTGGCCTGTGTATTGTCTCCAATGTCCTTTGCTCCCCAAGTTTGAGTGAGATAGTACCAACAATAATAGCAACCCCTTAAATGTGTAGCACAACCCAGTGTTTCCAGAGCACTCTCACATATATTATCTCATTTTCCCTTGAACATCATCCAGGGGAGTTTCTGTGCCTTTGTTCCCACTTGGGAAGACTGTTTCAGCAATCATTAAAATGATATTTTCCCATCATATTCAGCCCAAAGATTGCTTTCATATGATATCACTATAGTCTTGGCTACACCGTATTTTTTCTCCTCCCTTGCACAATTATTCCTCATCCATTGCCAGACATTTACCAAATATTTATACACTTTTTTTAGCTCTTTGTCCTCCTCAATTTAGAGTCTTTTAAGTTATATTTATTTTTTTAGGTTTGTACTTATTTGTAAGGAATCTGTGTGCTCACACATGTTTTGAAGGAGCAATAATTTAACTCATATGGTTAGCATTTACTTTTGGCTGAACGGAAATGTCCCAGTTCAATTGGTTATTAATTGCATCTGTACAGTGACAACTGCTTTTAATAAATGTTTTTTTTCTTTTTCTATCCCAACATTTTTATCATTATATGTTGTTCTGTATACTCAAATAAAGAACAAAGTAAATAGGTGAAGCTTCTTTAATTTTGCACAGCTCCCTTCATTCTCCTCTGTTGATATATTAATCCTGACATTACTGGAGCAAATGTTGCTATCACTATCAGTTGAAATTCTTTAGTCACTTTGGAAATGGAAAGAGAAACTTGTTATAAAGTGTAATAACCATCTGTGGTTTCTGAATTGTTTCTATTCCATCACATATAATATACTTGAACATCATATGCTTACAAAATAAAATAAAAATAATGCATTCCAAATCCTGATGCTCCTCTACCTCCATGTACCAACAACTGGCAATATTGCTCACCCCTTAATTCTTTTTTTTAAATCAAGGACATTCTTTTATATAACCACAATGCAAATGTGACAAAATCAGGAAATTAACATTGGTAAAACACTGTTATCCAACAGACAGACATTATTCAGATTTCACTCATTGTCCTACTTGTCCTCTGAAGCAAGAATTTTTCAAGTTCAGGATCCAAACCAAGATCACCTGTTGCATTTCAGCTGTCATGTCCCTTTAGCCATCCTACATCTGGATCAGTCTTAGTCTTTCTTTGTCTTTTCAACTTTGACACTTTTAAGAGTGGGTCCAGTGAGTTTGTAGAATGTCCTTTGAGTTGGGGTTGTCTGATACTTCATTAGATTCAGGTTATGCACTAGATGGCAGGAATACCCCAGAAGTGACACTGTGTTATTCTCATTGATCCTATTGGGGGGGGGGCAGTCAATTGTGACTTGTTCCCATATTAATAACTTTGATTGCTCTGGGAATGTCCTCCTCAATTTAGAGTCATTTAAGTTATGTTTATTTTGTCCTCTGTTAGAATGTCCTCTACTGTAAAGTTACTATTTCCCCTTTATAATGCATAACTAACCTGTAGGGAGATTACTTGAAGTTATATGAATACCCCCGTTCCTTATAATAGTTGATGGCTCTTGTTTGAGTCAAATTACTATGGTGATTGCCAGATAGTGATTTTTAAACTTTATCATTTCTTCTGCATTTATTACTTAACATTTTATGTAAGGACCTTTCCTTCTCCCTTATTTTTTTTACTTCTGTAAATATGGGTCCATGGATTATGATTTTATTCAATGGGCTATAAACCATTACTATCATTACTTCTTTTGACGCTCAGATTGTCCCAGGTTTGGCCAGTGGGAGCTCTTTCAAGCCGGCTTCCATGCCTGTCATTCTTTGAGCATATTCTTACTTCTGGCACAAAATGGTCCAGGCTTAGTCTCCCATCCCTAGCCCTGGACTCAGCTATTTTGGTAAGGATCCCTGATTTCTTTTAGTGTGGACTGGTATTAGAACCCAAGATCTGGAAGCTATGTGTGCTCATTGTCACTGAGGTGTTATTGCTCATGTCCTTCAGTGGAAAGATGGGGAAAATAGCCATTTCATATCATTCTTGCCTTTCACCATTTTATATTTTTAGTTCCTTTCTCTCACCATGAGAAGCCCGGCTTCCAACAAAATCAATATATTTACTCCTTTGCTCAATTCTACAATACATGTAAGCTTGTTTCAGAATTACTACAACTATGCCATTAACAATAAACCTACTAACCTATTAAGTCATTTAAGTTTTCTTTGCAATTATTTTAGTCCTTTTATCTTCAGACTGGCAGGAGTGAAAGTACTGCAGCTAAAAGTTACTTGGATTCTTTCTTTTCCTCTTTTGTTTAAGATGGTTGTTACCTCTTTGGTATATAGTTAAGCTTATTTTTTTCTGTCTGTTTCCAACTTAGAAGTAAAAAAAAAAGGAATCCTTGTTGATTTGACTTTTGGCATTTTAATTATGATGTGTGGGCCTCTTTTTGTTCATCTTGTTTGGGACTCTCTGAGATTCCTGGACCTGGCTGTCTGTTTCATCACTAGGTTGGGGAAGTTTTCAGCCATTATTTATTTAAATAAGCCTTTTATCTCTTTCTCTACCTTTTCTCCTTCTGTTACCCATATGATTCAAACGTTGTTTCCTTGATGTTGTTCCAGAGGTTCCTTAAACTATCATTTTTTAATCCCCCCTTTTTTCATCATTATTTTTTTATTTGGCTTCTTCTTCTTTTTTTAAAACCTTTATTGTAGAGATTATTACAGATCTTTTCCCCCCGCATAGCCCCCTCCACCTGGTTTCCACCCTGCTCCAGGCCTCCACCACCCTATTGTCTGTGTGCATAGGTAATGTATATATGCATATGAGATCTTTGTTTAATATCTTCTTGCCCTTCCCCTTTCCTCTGAGAATAATCAGTCTGTTCCATTTCCATGCTTCTGATTCTATTTTATTCACCAGTTTATTCTGTTCATTAGATTTCTTATTCATTTATTTTGATTTTTAGATTAAATTGTTGATAGGTATGTATTTGTTGCCATTTTGTTCATATTCTTCCTCCTCCTCCTCCTCCTCCTCCTCCTCCTTCTTCTTCTTCTTCTTCGTCTTCTTCTTCGTCTTCTTCGTCTTCTTCTTCTTCTTCCTCTTCTTAAAGAATACCCTTCAACATTTCATATAATACTGATTTGGTGGTGATGAACTCTTTTAGCTTTTTCTTGTCTGTGAAGCTCTTTATCTGATCTTCAATTCTAAATGACAGCTTTGCTGGGTAGAGTAAGTTTGGTTGTAGGTCCTTGCCTCTCATCACTTTGAATATTTCTTGTCACTCCCATCTGGCCTGCATAGTTTCTGTTGAGAAATCAGCTGACAGTGGTATGGGTACTCCCTTGTAGGTAACTAACTGCTTTTCTCTTGCTGCTTTTAAGATTCTCTCTTTGTTTTTAGCCCTTGGCATTTTAATTATGATGTGTCTTGGTGTGGTCCTTTTTGGGTTCCTCTTGTTTGGAACTCTCTGTGCTTCCTGGACTTGTAAGTCTATGTCTTCCATAAGGTAGGGGAAGTTTCCTGTCGTTATTTCTTCAAACAAGTCCTCAATATCTTGTTCTCTCTTCTCCTCTGGAACCCCCACAATGTGAATGCTGTTACCCTTGAAGTTGTCCCAGAGGCTTCTTACACATTTTTGGATTCTTTTTATTTTTGCTTTTTTGGTTGAGTGTTTTTGCTTCCTGATATTTCAAATCATTAATTTGATTCTCAGAATCCTCTACTCCACTGTCAAATCCCTGTATATTATTCTTTATTTTAGTCAGTGTTGGCTTAATTTATGGCTGGTCCTTTTTCCATTTTTTAGAGGTTTCTAGAAGATTCTTGAGTAACCTTATAACCTTGGTTTTGAACTCTATATCCAGTAGTTTTCTTTCTTCCATTTCTTTCATTTGTGACATGTTTCTTTGTCTCCACATTTTGGCTGCTTCCCTGTGTTTGTTTCTATGTATTGGGTAGAGCTGCTATGTCTCCTTGAGTTGGTAGAGTGACCTTGTGTAGTAGATGTTCTATAGGTCCCAGTGGCTCAGCCTCCCCAGTCACTTGAGTTGGGAGCTCTAGGTGCACCTCTTTGTGGGCTGTGAGCATAGTCCTGTAGTTGAGACTTGATTGCTGTTGGTGTCATTGGGAGGAATTGACCCTCCAGGCCAATTGGCTGTGAGGACCAACTGTGACTACAGTGGGAGAGCTGCCATGCAGGTGATACCCCTATGGAGCAGGACTTACTTCAATAGGACTTTGGTGCTCACTGAGCCCCTTGAGTGTGACACTTATGGATGTGTAGAGTTGTAATCTGGTATGGTCTGACACTGACCACTGGGTGCAAAGTCAGCCACTGCCTGAGGCCATCCAGCAGGAGCTACAGAGTGACCTGCAGATTCCTCCTCTTTGTATTGGATTTGGAAGTGCCCATATACGGCCCAGTTATGAAACAAGGCGGGCTTATGCTTTTCCCAGGTCTTGGGCCTTTTATTGATAGGTTTGGGGTTCCCTGACCTGGGTACAGCTTGTTTGAGAGGTTTAACCCTGAGCAAGGATAGGCAATTCATATGCAAAAGCTACTGCACACAGCTTGGGTGGGGTTGTAAATTGGATGAGGTGGGGTCTTAGGAAATTACCAAAGTGGAGCAAACAGAAATGGTTGCCAGTCAGCCCTGTGACCCAGGAGGTCTCAGCATAGCTGAACAATGATCCCTGCAAGCACCTCCAACTGGGAGAAAGCCGCCCCAGAGTTTCTGCCCAATGCTAGACAACCCAGTTCCTCTTCTTATCTGTCTGTGTTCCACAGAGCCTCACCCTGGTGCCAGAGCTCAGAGGAAGCAGGACCTTTTAAGTTTGTGGTGCCAGCCTTTTAGGAGGAAAAGCTGGGTCTCCAGCAGCCTCTGTGTCACTGAGCCCAAATCTGCACTGGTTTTTACAGCCCATAGTTCTTACTGCCTACCCATAGGGACTTCTTTTCCCAGCTCTGGGACCCTGGGCTGGGGGTCTGGTGTGGGGTGGGGACTCCTTGCTCCTCCAGGTGGCCTCCTCAGAGACAATCTCCCTCCCAATTAAAAAGTGGCATGTGTGGGTGCCGGACTAGCCCATTCAGCTCCTCCACACCTTCTACCAGGAAATCAATGTGCTTTCTTCTTTACTTCTTTGGTTGTAGGACTTCCATTAAGCCAGCTTTCCAGCAATTCTGGATTATGGTTGTTCTGTATTTTAGTTGTAATTTTGATGTGGTTGTGGGAGGCAATGAGTACAGGCATTTACCTACACCGCCATCTTCTGAGAGTTCCCCTTTTCTTTTTGCTGATCCAATTGGGTGTTTTCTACTACCTTGACTTCCAAATAGCTGATTAGGCCCTCTGCTTCATCTAATCTGTTGTTGATTGCATCTAATATATTTTTCATTTCAGTTATTCTATTCTTTATTTTCTGACTGGCTCTTTTTTATGTTTCCTATCTCTTTGTTGAAGTTCTCATGGAAATCATTGAGCATCCTTACAACCAGTGTTTTGAACTCTTTGTCTGATAGATTGCTCATCTCTGTTTCATTTAGTTCTTTTTCTGGGGGGTTGCCCTTATCTTTCATTTGGCACATACTTTTCTGTCTGCTCATTTCTGCTGTCTCTCTGTGTTTGTTTCTATGAACTAGTCAAACCAGCGGTCTGTCTTGGTCTTGAATGAGTGACCTTGTGTAGGATGAGGCAGGGTCTCATCCTTTGTAGACTGCGTGTGTCAGGTGTCTTTGGCAGGAGAGCTGGAGTGTGCATGGGCCATAGGGTGTCCTGGGGGCAGGGGAAGCCAGGACTTACTAGGGCCTGCAGCTGTAGCTGGAGTGGTCTCAGGCCTTGGGTATTCCCAGGGCAACCCACACTAGGAGTTGGATCCAAAGGTGGAGCAAGTGTGAGTTATAGAGATTCCCAGAGGTAAGCTTCTGGGGCTGCAACTGAAGTGTGTTTGGTCTGCAAGAAGTCCAAGGAACAAGCCACACCTGTATGGAAGCCTTATCTAAGGCAGCACAAGCTGGAGGAGTCTGGCGGGAGGGAGGGGGTAAGTCACTTGGCTGGCTGCTAGAACTGGAGCAGGCTGTTTCTGTGTGTTCTCTCTCTCTCTCTCTCTCTCTCTCTCTCTCTCTCTCTCTCTAGATGTGCAGAAGCTGTTAAGTCAGCCCTCAGTTCTTCTTCAGGGGGAATTGCTCTGTCTGTAAGTGTAAATTCGATACATTTCTTAGAGGAGCTGAGTTCAAGATCTTCTTATGCTGCCATCTTGCACTGGAAGCCAATAAGTGGAGAAATGTGCTCCCAGCATGAGCCTTCCCACTCTAACATAAGTATGAAGTGACATTCGCCTTGGGAGACTCAGAAGGGCCTTACTCCTTAATTCATTTTTTTATTTTATTGTTTAAAGTATTACATATAGTAGTACATATATCTCGTTTTTCTCCCCATTAACCTTCCCCCAGCCTCTCCTACCTCCTGTCACATGCCCTCATCCCACCCCCCCGCAATGTCTTGTGTCCATTAATTCTTAAATGGTTGTACTCTATTACCCTATTCAAGTTCCATTCTTTCATTCTTGGGTTCCCCTTCTTGGTTGCTGCTAGCTCCTTCTTCTTCTAGTTTCAAATATGGATGTCCCTTCATGTTTTATTCTTGACATTTTTCTTTGCTCTAAGCCAATGATTTTCAAGTGTGTGTTGCAAGAATTTTTAAAACATGCAATACTTGATCTTTTTTTATCTTAAATTATAAAAACAGAAAATAACAACAGCCAACACAACAATAGCCATCCAGTGTGAATGAATCAAAATTATACCTGTTTTTTATGTCATATCAGCAAAAAATGTATCCTTTGGTGTGCTGCAAAATGTTAATAATTAGTTTATATGTACCATGACATGAGAAAGGTTGAAAATCGCTGCTCTGGGCCAGTGGTTCTCAACCTCCCAGAGGTTTTGATTTAATTGGTCTAGCACCGTGGTCAGCAAACTGCGGCTCATGAGCCACATGCAGCTCTTTGGCCCCTTTAGTGTGGCTCTTCCACAAAATACCACGGCCTGGGCAAGTCTATTTTAAAGAAGTGGAGTTAGAAGAAGTTTAAGTTTAAAAATTTTGGCTTTCAAAAGAAATTTCAATCATTGTACTGTTATTTGGCTCTGTTGACTAATGAGTTTGCTGACCACTGGTCTAGCATATAGATATTATTTTAAAGTCTCCCAGGTGATTCTGATGTACATCCATGACCTGGTCTTTTAATGCATTTGACTTACCTCTAGCCCTAACCTAGTTCTAGATATTTTAATTGCCTGCTGGGCACCACCATTAACAGGATCCTCTGTCTCCTCCAACTCTACATACTTAAAATAATTTGAAAAACTGAGCATGCTGTCTTTTTTTTTTTTTAAACAGGCAACTTCTCTTTCACACTTTTCATGGCCCTGAGGTTCTCCTGCTTTTCCAGACAAAACCCCTCAGAATCTTCTCTGACTCATGTCTTTCCATTGGCTATCATATCCATGAAATTGTAAGATCCTATTGACTTTCTTTGTAAGGTCTGATCTCCCATCATCACTTTCTTTTTATTCTTTTTGCAACCACCTTTTTTTATGACCTTAAACTCTTAAGGTTTGTGCATTAGCTCTATATAGGCATTATTTAAAGTATAGTCATATTTAAAAATACTTTTTTCCAACCTAAAATGTTACTGATGAAAAATTAAATTTCCATGAAGGGGTTGGTGGACCTACATTCTCTATTTTAGGGTGCACTACTACTTGGAAATCACATTAAAACTCATAAATCTTAAATTACCTATAAGTTATGGGTTTGTTCCTTTTTTAAAAATATATTTTTATTGATTTCAAAGAGAAATGGAGAGAGATAGATAGAAACATCAGTGATGTGAGAATCAGTTGTGGGAACGCCCACTACTGGGGATCAAGCCCATAACCCAGGCATGTGCTCTGGACTGGAATGGAACCTGGGACCCTTCAGTCTGCAGATCAACACTTCATCCACTAAGCCAAACCAGCTAGGGTCTGGTTTTGTTTCTTACTAGTTAAATAAATTTAGGGAAATCTTTTCTTTTTGAACTTGTTTTATTTTTTTTTTTTCAAAATCTATAAATGGTGCTAATAATCCCTGGTTTACTCTTAAGATTACTCTAAGTATCCACTGAGCTAACTGATTTAAAACTCTTTAAAGACTGTGAAACCATTCACTCAGGCAGAAGATTATTACTGTTATTTTGTATATTTTTACCATATACTCATCCAACAAATTTATTTAATGCCTATTATGTGTTAGGCACTGTTTTAAGCACAAGAGAAAAACTAGTGAACACTACATTCTAGTTGGGGGAGGAACAGGTGATAGTGAAGTAAATGTGATATATATTATGTCATGTGGCCATAAGTGTCATAGAGAAGAATGAAATAGGAAAAGGGGATGGAAAATGTGGAGGGAAGTTGCAATTTTAAAAGAATGGTTAGAGAGGCCTCACTAAGACACTGGTATAAGAACAACGAACTGAGGAAGATAAGGGAAGTAGCCATAAAGATATCTGGGGAAAAAAGATGCCTGACTAAGGAAACAGAAGGTGTGAAAGCCTTAAGGTGGGAGCATTCCTGGTAAGTTTGAGGCATAGAAATGAGGCCAGGATGGTTGGAGTTAAGAGAATAAGAAGAAAAGTAGTAGCTCCTTGTGTCAAAGAGGTAATGTGTTAAGGAGAGGTAAGCAGATCATATAAGGCCTCATTGGTAATTTTTTTAAAAGAAAGCAGCTAATTAGTTGATGTTTTATTTATTTTATTTTATATAGTAGTACATATATCTCCTATTTTTCCCCCATAGACCTTCCCCCAGCCTTCCCTAACCCCTGTCACATGCCCTCATCCCACCCCTCCAGTGTCTTGTGTCCATTGGTTGTGCTTAAATGCATGGATACAAGTCCTTTGGTTGATCTCTTTCACCCCCTCCCCAACACTCCCCAGCCTTCCCGCTATAATTTGACCTTCTGTTCAGTGCTTTACTGCCTCTGTGTCTATCTTTTTGTTCATCAGGTTATAATGTTCTTTATTTTCCATAAATGAGTGAGATCATGTGGTATTTTTCTTTCATTGCCTGGCTTATTTCACTTAACATAATGCTCTCCAGGTCCATCCATGCTGCTGCAAATGGTAAGAATTCCTTCTTTTTTATAGCAGCGTAGTATTCCATTGTGTAGATGTACCATAGTTTTCTAATCCACTCATCTGCTGCTGGGCACTTAGGCTGTTTCCAAATCTTAGCTATGGTGAATTGTGCTGCTATGAACATAGGGGTGCATATATCCTTTCTGATTCGTGCTTCTAGTTTCTTGGGATACAGTCCTAGAAGTGGGATTACTGGGTCAAATGGCAGTTCCATTTTTAGTTTTTTGAGGAAACTCCATACTGTTCTACACAGTGGCTGCACCAGTCTGCATTCTCACTAGCAGTGCACGAGGGCTCATTTTCTCCACATCCTTGCCAACATTTGTCGTTTGTTGATTTGTTGATGATAGCCATTCTGACAGTGTGAGATGGTACCGCATTGTCATTTTGATTTGCATCTCTCGGATAATTAGTGACTTTGAGCATGTTTTCATATGTCTCTTGGCCATCTGTCTTCTTTCAAAAAGATTCTATTTAGGTCCGTTGCCCATTTTTTTTATTGGATCATTTATCTTCCTTTTATTAAGTTGTACAAGTTCCCTGTAGATGTTGGAGATTAAGCCTTTGTCAGTGATAACATTTGCAAATATGTTCTCCCATGCAGTGGGCTTTCTTGTTGATTTGTTGATGGTTTCTTTTGCTGTGCAAAAGCTTTTTATTTTGATGTAGTCCCATTTTTTTATTTTCTCTTTACTTTCCATTGCCCCAAGAGAAGTACCGGTGAAGAAATTGCTTCGGCATATGTCTGAGATTTCTCTGCCTGTGGATTCCTCTAGTATTTTTATGATTTCCCATCTTCTGTTTAACTCCTTTATCCATTTTGAGTTTATTTTTGTGTATGGTGTAAGTTGGTGGTCTAGTTTCATTTTTTTTTTTTTTTTGCATGTATAGTTCCAATTTTCCCAACACCAATTATTGAAGAGACTGTCTTGCCTCCATTGTATGTTCATTCCTCCTTTGTCAAATATTAATTGAGCATAGTGGTTTGGGTCGATATCTGGGTTCTCTATTCTATTCCATTGATCTATATGTCTGTTCTTGTGCCAGTACCAGGCTGTTTTGAGAGCTGTTGCTTTGTAATACAGATTGAAATCTGGTATTGAGATCCCACCTACTTTGTTCTTCTTTCTCAGAATTCCTGTGGCTCTTCGGGGTCTTTTTTTATTCAGGATGAATTTTTGGAGAGTTCTTTCTAGGTCTGTGAAATATGCCATTGGTATTTTAATGGGGAGTGCATTGAATCTATAGATTGCTTTGGGTAGTATGGACATTTTGATGATGTTGATTCTACCAATCCATGAACATGGTATGTTTTTCCATCTATCTTCCTCTATCTATTTTTTCAGTGTCCTGTAGTTTTCCGCGTATAGGTCTTTTACCTCCTTAGTTAAGTTTATTCCTAGGTATCTTAATTTTTTTGTTGTGATGGTAAATGTGATTGCTTTTTTAGTCTCCCTTTCTGTAAGTTCACTCTTGGTGTATAGATATGCCATAGATTTCTTGGCGTTAATTTTGTATCCTGATACATTGCCAAATTCATTTATTAAGTCTAATAATTTTTTGATGGAGTCTTTAGGGTTTTCTATGTACAGTATAATGACGTCTACGAATAAGATCAGTTTTACTTCTTCTTTTCCAGTTTGGATGCCTTTTTTTTTTCTTCTTGTTTGATACCAATGGCTAAAACTTCCAATACTATGTGGAACAAGAGTGGTGAGAGAGGGCATCCCTGTCTTGTTCCTGTTCTTAGGGGAAATGGCTTTAGTTTTTGCTCATTGAGTATGATGTTGGGTGTTGGTTTGTCATATATGGCTTTTATTATGTTGAGGTATGATCCTTCTATTCCCACCTTGTTGGGAGTTTTTATCAAAAATGGGTGCTGGATTTTGTCAAATGTTTTTTCTGCATCAATTGATATGACTACGTGGTTTTTATCTCTCAATTTATGTGATGTATCACGTTTATTGACTTGCGAATATTGTGCCATCCTTGCATCCCTTGGATAAATCCTACTTGGTCATGGTGTATGATCTTTCTGATGTACTGATGAATCCAATTTGCTAGAATTTTGTTGAGGATTTTGGCATCTATGTTCATGAGGGATACTGGCCTGTAATTCTCTTTCATTGTGTTGTCTTTATCTGGTTTTGGTATTAGAGTGATGCTGGCTTCATAGAAGGAGCATGGAAGTCGTCCTCCCTCTTGAATTTTTTGGAATATTCTGAGGATGGTAGGTTTATTTCTTCCCTGAGTGTTTGGTAAAACTCCCCTGTGAAGCCATCTGGCCCCAGGCTTTTGTTTGCTGGAAGCTTTTTGATGACTGCTTCAATTTCTTCCATAGTTATTGGCCTATTGAGATGTTTAGATTCTTCTTGATTGAGTTGTGGAAGGTTGTATTTTTCTAGGAATATGTCCATTTCCTCCAGGTTGTCCAATTTGTTGGAATAGAGTTGTTCATAGTATTTTTTAACAATCCTTTGTATTTCTGTGGGGTCTGTTGTTATTTCTCCTCTTTCATTTCTGATTTTGTTTATTTGGGTTCTGTCTCTTTGCTTCTTGGTGAGCCTGGCTAGAGGTTCATCAATCTTGTTTATTCGTTCAAAGAACCAGCTCTTGGTTTTGTTGATCTTTTGTATTGTTTTTTTTTTTTTTTTTTTTTTTTTTTTGTCTCTATGTCTTTTACTCCACTCTGATCTTTATTATTTCCTTCCTTCTGCTTACACTGGACTATTCTTGTTGCTCTCTTTCAAACTCTTTGAGTTGTTGTTTTCGGTAATTTATTACCATTGTTTCTTGTTTTTTGCAGTTGTCTTGTAGAGCTATGAACTTCCCCTCAAGACTGCTTTTACTGTGTCCCATAGATTTTGGATTGTTGTGTTTTCATTATAGTTTTTTATTTCTTCTTTGATCTCTCTGGTAACCCATTCATTGTTTAATAGCATGCTATTTAGTCTCCAGGTGTTTGATTTTTTGGGGTTGTTTTTATTGTAGTTGATTTTCAGTTTTATGCCATTGTGATCTGAGAAGATGCTCGATATGATTTCTATCTTCTTGAATTTGAAGAGACTTTTCCTGTTACCCAATATATGGTCTATCTTTGAAAATGACCTATATGCACTTGAGTAGAATGTATATTCTGTGGATTTGGGTGAAATATCCTGATGATATCAATTAACTCCATCTGGTCTAGTGAGTCATTTAGGATTGATGTTTCTTTGCTGATTTTTTTGTTTAAAGGATTTGTCCAATGGTGATAGTGGGGTATTAAAGTCCCCTACTATAATTGTATTGTTGTCAATATCTCCCTTTGTATCGTCCAGGAGATTTTATGTATTTGGGTGCTCCTGTATTGGGTGTGTGTATGTTTATCAGAGTTATTTCTTCTTGTTGGATTGCTGCCTTTAGTATTATGAAGGGGCTTTCCTTATCTCTTGTTATGTCCGTCACTTTGAGATCTAATTTTTCAGATATAAGTATTGTTACCCCAGCTTTTTTTTTTTCATTTCCATTCACCTGAAAAACCTTTTTCTATCCCTTCACCATCATTCTGTGCATGTCTTTTTTTCTGAGGTTGCTTTCCTGTGTACAGCAGAAATATGGGTCATGTTTTCTTATCCACTCGGTTACCCTATGTCTTTTGATTATGGCATTTAATCCATTTACATTTAAAGTTATTATTGATAGGTACTTGTTTTTCACCATTTTTATTCTTTACCCCTGTGTTCCTTCTTCACATCCTATTTCTTTTTTTACAGCAGACCCTTTCATTTCTTGCATTGCTGGTTTGGTGGTAATAAACTCCCTTAGTCCTTTTTTGTCTGTGAAGCTCATGATTCCACCTTCAATTCTGAATGATAGCTTTGCTGGGTATAGTATTCTTGGATTCATTCCCTTGCTTTGCATCACTTTGTATATTTCATTCCATTCCCTTGTGGCCTGGTGTGTTTCTCTTGAGAAATCAGTTGATATTCTAATAGGAGATCCCTTGTAGGGGATGCTGCACCTGTGGTGGATATTCTCACGTTCCCAGTGGAGGATCACAGGGGCACCCTCGGTGCATTTGCCAGGAGGGGCGCTGAAGTACTCTGATGGGCCCTGGCACTGAAGCCGCATAATTGAGCCTTCTGTGTGCAGGTATATAGGATGAGTGAATTCAGAATTTCTACTGCCAGGGGGAGTGTGTTCTTGTTTGTCCAAGATCACACCCAGCAAGGACTCACAGCAGCTCCCACAAGCACCCTGTGGATAGATGCGTTAAGGGTGCCTTCCTGTTGGAAATGTGTGTGTGGACTGGCAATGCTTTTGCCTGTGCAGAGCTCTGATGCACTTTGAGGGGCCCTGGTGCTGAAGTTAAGCAGCTGAGGTGTATGTGGGCAGTTATTCAGGAGGAAGGAGTTCAGAATTTCTACTGCGGGGCAGCGCGTCCTTGTCTGTACAGAATCACACCCAGCAGGGGCTCAAAGCAGCCCCCCAGAGGACCCTGTTGATATATGGGCTCAGGGTGCCTGCCCTTTGTAAATGTGCACGTCTGTGGTGGTGAGTTTCTGGTGCAGAGCTCTGACGTACTTTGACGGGCCCTGGTGCTGAAGTTACACAGCTGGGGTGTCTGCGGGTAGTTATTCAAGTAGTGGAAATTCAGAACTTCTACTGCAGGGCAGCATGCCCTTGTCTGTACAGAATCACACCCACCAGGGGCTCCTAGTGGCTCCCAGGCGCTGCCTATGGAGTGGTGTGCCCTGGATGCCTGTGTGGCTGGAAATGCGTTAAAGAAAGTGGTGTCCAGAATTCTGCTGCTGGGGAGGGGAAGATGCATTTACTGCTGTGAGAGTGGTGCACCTTTGGAGGTGTAGGTCCCAGGGTCCGTAGCTCTGCAGCTGGGGTAGCATGATTTTGGCTAGAGTGGCTGCTGGGTCACGGGCATTGTCAAAGTCCTGTCTGGGTGGTGGTGCTAATGAATTCCTAAAAATGGTCGTTCTCCCCTTCAAGATGGCGTGGACTCCGTGCCCAAGTCCTGCAGTCCAGGGAGTGCCCACCATGGTAGTACTCTCTCCTTGTCCAACAGAGCCTGGTCTGCCAGTCACTGCTGTTCCTGTGAGATTTAACTGTCCCTTACTCACTCACATACACACCACACATATCCACACACACTCCTTTCAAACCCTCACTCACTCATTTCCTCTCCCTCACCTCTGTCCTGCTAGCCGCCATCTTTTTCATTCTCCCTCATTGATAATTATAATATCTTTTGTTTTATTGAGGTGGAGAGCCATCAATGAATTTTGAAGTTGGAAATGACATGTTCTAACATGTTTTAAAAGAACCACTCTGTCCTCAGTCCCTTTTCCTTTATTGCCCATTCTTTCTAGAAATGAAAGGGGTAAGCCTCAGGTTACTTCTTTACCAAGTTTTCTCTAATGTGGAGAACAGAAAAACTTTTTTTCTGACTGTACCTTATATTCAGGCCAAATATACAAGAGCCAAAAAGATCCCCTAAAAGAGTTATTTTCAAAGTTGGCTGTACATGAGAGTAACTTAAAGTTTAAAATTACAAAGATTCAGGTTACACCTATGACTAATTACATCAGAATCTCAGGAATAAGACCTAAGTATCAGAATTTTTTTTTTAGTTCTTAATGTGCAGTCTATACTGAGAACCACTAGTCAAGGAGATTAGCCAAACTCTCATGATATGAATGGGGTCCTTGAGTTCATCACTGGGGAGAAACCTGCTTCTGATGGCAGAGTTGGGCCTGGGACCACACACCACACTGAAGAATACAAAATTTACAAATAGTGGGGAAGGAAGAATGTGTACTGTAGGAGTGGCCCTGGGCAAGGCCAGGAAAGAGAAGGCTGAGAATAAGTACCAAATGAAAAGGCAACATCTGGATTACAGGCCAAACATCTGTAAATGATGAAAACACTATACAAATTAGAAGATTGATTTTCAAAGCTAGGCTGAGCAATTGCTTTAATTTTTGCCAGTCCTGTGCATGGGGCACTGTGTAGGCTCATAGGATAAGAATGGGTAGGGTATGGACCAGCTGCTGTCTTCCTACCCTCGTTAATCCCATACCTCTTTCACTGCCCAGGCAAAGCAAATACTAGTATATTCCCTTAATACCTAAATTCTTAATTTAGCCTTGTCATCCTATCTAGCCCACCTGTTCTAGATAGAAAGAGCATGTTTCACCTCACAGGCATGTGCAAGTTGAGAAGAGCAGCAGCCGCAAGCTGTGGCCAGAGGCAGCTGCACCAAGAGCAGCCTGAGTACCTTAAATCCAGCAAAAACTTGGCCAACAATGATAATTCAGGGCACAGTGAGCTAATATGGGGATTATTATTAATGTCAGCCACATCGCTTTTCCTCTTTCCTCTCTACTTGCATTCTTACTCTTCTAAGTTATTTTTGGGGTCAATCAGGACAGGTGGATGGGCAGGGAGAGCTTCCACATGACAGAGATAGATGAAATAAAGAGACACTCTAATAATTTTGCCATTTGTCAGCCCTTTTGGTTAAACCCAATCAGAATACCCAAGTAACACTTAACTATCATCCATGTTGTAGCATGTATCAAATACTTCATTCTTTTTTCTGGTTCATTAACATTTCATTGTATGGAAAGACAAAATTTTGTTTATCCATTTATTAGTTCATGGACACTTGGGTTGTTTCTACTTTTTGGCAGTTACGAATAACTAGAGGCCCGGTGCACAAAATTCGTGCACTGGGGGGGGAGTGTCCCTCAGCCCAGCCTGCACCCTCTCCAATCTGGGACCCCTCAGGGAATGTCTGACTGCTGGTTTAGGCCTAAACTGGCAGTCGGACATCCCTCTCACAATCCGGGGCTGCTGGCTCCCAACCACTCTTCTGCCTGCCTACCTGATTGCCCCTAACTGCTTCTGCCTGCCAGCATGATCACCCCCTAACCACTCCCCTGCCAGCCTGATCGATGCCTAACTGCTCCCCTGCCTGCCCAATTGCCCCCAACTGCCCTCCCCTTCTGGCCCGGTCACCCCTAACTGCCCTCCCCTGCCAGCCCAGTCGCCCGCAACTGCCCTCCCCTGCTGGCCTAGTTGCCCCTAACAGCCCTCCCCTGCTTGCCTGGTCACCCCTAACTGCCCTTCCCTGCAGGCCTGGTCCCCCCAAACTGCCCTCCCTCCCCTACAGGCCCGGTTGCCCCCAACTACTCTCCCCTGCTGGCCTGGTTGCCCCCAACTGCCCTCCCCTGCCAGTCATTTTGTGGCAGCCATCTTGTGACCACATGGGGGTGGCCATCTTGTGTGAGGGTGTGATGGTCAATTTGCATATTACATATTTATTATATAGGATGTTGCTAGGAATATTAATGTACATTTTTCTGTGGATGTAAATTTTCAATTATTTTTGAGTATACACCTAAAAGTATAATCTCTGGGTCACATGGTAACTCTGTTTAACATTTTGAGGAACAGAAAAACCATTTTCCAAACTGTAAACCACATTACATTCTCCACCAGACATATATGAGGGTTTCAATTTATCCACATTCTTGTTAACACTTAATCACCCCCTTTTTTTTAATTATTATAGCCACTTTAGTGGGGTAAAGTGGATTTTATTGTGGTTTTGATTTCCATTATCCTAATTATTTACTAATAATGTGAGCATCCTTTCATGTGTATTGGCCAATTATATATCTTCTTGCACCTGGTATTAATGTATGTTCAAATACTTTGGCCATTTTAAAATGGGTTATATGCTTTTTTATTATTGAGTTGTAAAATTACTCTATATATTCTAAATATAAGTCTATTATCAAATGTCTATGATTTACAATTTTCTCCCATTATGTGGGTTTTCTTTTTATTTTCTCGTGAGTGTCCTTTGAAGCACCAAAGTTTTAAATTTTGATTAAGTATAATTTATCTATTTTTTGTTGTTGTTTGTGCTTTTGATGTTTTATCTTTTTTTAAAAAAGCATTGCCTAATCCATGGTCACAAAGATTTACACCTATAGGAAATAATCTAAACAATATAAAGATTTTTGTTTTACTTTTTTCTTTTTTTTTTAATATTTTAGCCAAGATTTTTGTTTTCTTATAAGAAAACTCTTATTGGAATTTTATAGATTCATCTTTTACATTTAGGGTTTTGTTCCATTTTGAGTTAATGTTGTGTATGGTGTGATATAAGGGTCCAATTTGATTCTTGTGTTGTTGTTGTTTTTATGTGGATAGCCAGTTGTCTCAATATCTTTTTTTAAGCCTATTTTCTCCCATTGTATTGTATTGGCACACTTTTTGAAAATCAATTGAGCATAATGTAGCAACTTTATTTATAATGGCCACAAATTGGAAATAGCCCAATGTTCATCAACCAAGAAATATCTATATACATAAAAGGCTAATATGCAAAGTGTCCCCTCAGGAGTTCGACCAGGAGATTGGGAGTTGAATCGCTCGTTATGATGTGCACTGACCACCAGGGGGTAGCATGGAACTAAAGAAGGCCCCAGCTGGTATCCGGAAGGAAAGCCCTGGCCAGCAGCAAGAAGGCCCTGAGTGGCCCTGATCGCCGGCCAGGCCTAGGGACCCTACCCATGCATGAATGCCGTGCACCGGGCCTCTAGTGTAAATATATTATGGAATATTCATGAAATAGGTTACCACACAGCAAAAGTAGGGAACAAATGTTGCTACACATCCAGTGGCTAAATCTCATAGGCATTACTTTAAGCAAAAAAAGCCAGAAACAAAAGAGTGCTCTTGTACGAATCCAATTTATATGAAGTTTAAAGGACAGGTTAAACTAATAATGGTGATAGAAGTCAAAATAGAAATTACTGAGAAGAATGTGATGGTATTAACTGGGAAGGGGCATGAGAAGTCCTGCTGCGGTAATGGAAAGGTTCTATATCTTTATCTGGATAGTGTTTATATAAGTGTAAACATATATAAAAATTTTATACCTCTGTTTATATTGCTGAGTTATCCAGCAGTTTAGAGGATTCAGTCACATCCTCTGTGATACTATAGAAGATTATCTAGCTGCAGTTATGGGGCAGCCCAAAGTAGCTCTTACTTTCTCAAAATACAATTATTCTCTTAAAATAAAAGACAGTATATCTGCCAAAGCACACTGCTGACCACAGGGAAGAATTTGAAATAAGGTCTGAGAGATTGTCCCTGGATAATGACATTTAATCATTATTGGACAAGTCTACCCATATGCTCAGATTTCTTCAGAGCAACCAGCATCTATGTGATTTTGCTCTCTTTAATAAAGGTAATTTGTTAAGCTTATAATGACAGACAATTTAATTGTTTGCTTTAGATAAACAGTTTGACAGAAAAGAGTTGGGGGGGGGGGGGGCGCGTAAAGCCCTCTGTTCATTCCCTAGGTCATTATATGGGGATTTTGCAATAAGCCTACCTTGGCTATACATAGGTCTCAAAGCCAGGCTTAGAGGGAACGTGTTAAGATTCATGCCACATAATGTATTAGATGGATGGGGCTCTGAAAACCAAACAAAAGAGGGTGTCTCATGCCGAAACCGGTTTGGCTCAGTGGATAGAGCGTCAGCCTGCGGACTGAAGGGTCCCGGGTTCGATTCCGGTCGAGGGCATGTACCTTGGTTGCGGGCACATCCCCAGTAGGGGGTGTGCAGGAGGCAGCTGATCGATGTTTCTCTCTCATCGATGTTTCTAGCTCTCTATCCCTCTCCCTTCCTCTCTGTAAAATATCAATAAAATATATTTAAAAAAAAAAAAAAGAGGGTGTCTCAGACACCCAAAGGCCAGAAGAAGCTGCTATGAAGATTTCAGTTGGCTATGTCAGGAGCTTATTTCAAGGGCAGGACTGCTGTTTGGCTTCTGTCAATGTTTTTCTATATTTGTGAGCAAGAAAAGATTACAAGGGAGTTGTTTAGACCAGTATGCTGGACCTCTGCCCATGATACTTAATTCTTTTGTCATGAAGGCTATGAAACCACTGATGATTTTGGTCCTTAATGTGAAGGGTGGTTAGGGAGGGGAGCATGTCTACTGAGGCTATAACTGTAGGCCAGTAATCAGAATCACACAGGAGAGGGCATCTTCAGCTTGTGCAAAAATGGATTGTGTAGTACAGAATGGCCCAATTGATGGTGGGAAAATGTGCAAGCTGGCCAGACAGGTTGACTTATTCCATTGCTATTAGTGACTTTTGAGGGAATGAGTGATGACCTCTCAAGGTCTACTAGTAAATGCTCACTATCCTCTCTTCTGACTAGAAGTACACACTTAGGACATTCAGTACTTTGAGAAGCCACCTGAGGTTCACCTAAGTTAAGGAGTGAGCAAAAAGACTCTCACCCTATCTTTCTCTTTGAGTAGTGCAATCCCTTTGCATCAATTACTTGATTCTCCCTCATTACAGTTCTTCTTTGTAGAGCACTATCTCTCTGCATATTTAACTTTTTCTTATTTTTCACAGCTTTTCAAAGCCTTCAGAATGGTTTGATGCACCTTAGCTTTTATAATTCCCCCAAGAGCTATATAAGTTAGGCAAGAAACATATTGTCCCCCTTTTTCAGATTAATTAACTGGGGCCAGAAAATATTAAGTGACTCATCCAAGGAAATAGCTTGAAAGAAGAAGAGCTAAGTAAGTTGACCAAACATCCACTGTTACCAGATACTGTCCCAGTTTTAGCACTGAAAGTCCGATGCCATGGGGAAGCCTTTTATGCATGAACAAACCTGGATGATTGGGTATACCTATAGCCAGGATCAGAACCCATATCTCACAACTCTCAGACCAATGACAATGCTAATGCTAATGTCCTATGCTGTCTGTATTCCAAGAACTATTATTTGAATGTTTCCCCTTCTCTACATCTTAGTGCACCAGGACACTTATTCATGCTGGGTCATTTTTATTCATGCTGGGTCATTTTCCACTTCTACTCTACCTAAGACAGAAGCAATAGCAGTTAGGTGTTCTCAAAGGTACTTCACACAATTTTGGCAAAACAAAAGTGTCCTTCAGCTTTCTCAGCTACAAATGAAAGATAACCCCTATGTTGCTCACCTCACATGGATGGAGTGTAGAACAAATATTATTGGATGTAAAGTGCTTTTTAAACTATTAATAGTTGCTCACATGTGAAAGATTGCTGTTATTCTCTTAACCCCCCCCCCGCCCCCATAGAAATCAGCTTTGTATTTTGTTCTTCTTCGTTAAGCAGTGATATAGCCAGCAACTTAGCAACTGTGTGAACTTTGGCCAATTCCTTGGCCTCTGTGCCTCAGTTTCTTCATATTCAACTAGGGCTAATAATCATCCCTGCTACAATTGTTTTAAGGATTTAAATAATTATTATATGTAAAGCATTTAAAAGAGTTTCTGGCACATGGACAAGGATGGTATATGCATTAGCTGTTTTCTTTTTAAAAAATTATCTTTATTGTAGAGAGTATTACAAATGCCCCCCTTACCCCACATAGACCCCCCTATACCACACTCCCACTCCCCTCCACAGGCCTTTATCGCACTATTGTCTGCCTATGTGTTATGCATATATGCATATAAGTTCTTTGGTTAATCTCTTCCTGCCCCTGCCTCTCTCTCTCTGAAATTTGGCAGTCAGTTACATGCTTCAATGTCTCTGGATCTATTATGTTTGCTGGTTTATATTGTGCGTAAGATTCCACACATAAGTAAGATCATGTGATACTTATCTTTCTCTGACTGGCTTATTTTGCTTAGTATAATGCTCTCCAGGTCCCTCCATGCTGTTTCAAACGGTCAGAGATCCTCTTTTTTACAGCTGCATAGCATTCCATTGTGAAAATGTACACAGCTCTTTTATCCATTCATCTACTGATGGGCATTTGGGCTGTTTCCAGATCTTAACTATTGTTAATAGCTCTGCTATGATTATAGGGGTGCATATATTCTTTCTGATTGGTGTGTCATGATTCTTAGCATATATTCCTAGAAGTGGGATCACTGGGTCAAATGGCAGTTCGATTTTTAATTTTTTGAGGAAACTCCATACTGTTTTCCATAGAGGCTGCACCCATCTGCATTCCCACAAACAGTTACCAGGGTTATCTTTTCTCCACATCCTCATTAACAATTATCATTTGTTGAGAGGAAAGAAGGCGACTGGCAGGAAGGTAGGGATGGAGAGTGTGTGAGAGAGTGAGGGAGCAATAGAGGTGTGTGTGGGTGTGTGTGTGAGTGAAATAGGGACAGTTAGACCCTGCAGTTCTTCCAGGGGGCTACCAATCTGGGCAGTATTAGATGGCAAAACCCCGCAGCCGCTGCAAACACTCCGGGGAGGACACCGGAAGCACAGAGACCATGCCATCTTGAAGAACAGAACTGCTTGAGACTAGAATTCTAGCCTTGCCAACACCCAGTCTGGTTTCAGAAGCAAACCAGGACCCTACAGCCACTCTGGTAAAAGGTCTGTGATCACTCCTGCAGACCCAGGGACACCAAGACTCCAGGCACCACAGCCACAGATTTCTGTGAGTCACAAAACCAATCCCCTCCCCGCTGCCCCCACAACAGAGACATAGAAACTGCCAGACCCCAGCCTCACAATAAGGCTTTCTGCACACAAAAAGCAGTGGCAACTCTGCCTGACTTTGAGCCTTGGTGTTGGACAAGGGAAATTTGTTTCCTGAGACTCATGTCCGCGCATAGGCAGGGAGACTGAGCTGGATTTGAGCCTAGCTGCTCATTCTTAGGGACGTAGTTTTCTGCAACCAGATCCTGAACCCATGCAGGGGAGGGAGACAACACTGAACTTGAGCCTGGAGTTGCGAATTCGGGGAATTTGTTTTCCTTGAGTAGTCTCCGCGCCCAGGCAGGGAGACTGAGCTGAAATTGAGCCTAGCTGCTCATCCTTAGGGAGGTAGTTTTCTGCAACCAGATCCCGTGCCCATGCAGGGAAGGGAGACAGCCTTGAATTTGAGCCTGGACTTGAGAACTCAGGGATTTTGTTTCCCATGACTAGTATTCACACCCAGGCAGGGAGGCAGTCCTGAATTTGAGCATAGGCACACGACCTTGGGGAGATTGTTTTCTGTGACTAGATCCTGTGCCCAAGCAAGGAGACTGCACCGAATTTGAGCCTCGGGGTGCAAACCCAGGGAGATTGTTACCCATGACCAGACCCTGCACCTTAGCAGAGAGGCTGAGCTGAATTTGAACCTGGATGTGCAGACTCAGGGAGTTTGTTCCCCACAACGAGACCCTATACCCACATAGGGAGGCAGCGCTGAATTTGAGCCTGGGTGCATGGACACAGGGAGTTTGTTTTCCACAGTGCACACCCGTGTAACCAGACTTCACACCCACACTAAGTGGCAGTGCCGCCTGACTTTGATTCAGGGCAAACGCGCACAGAAGGCTGTTTATCGCAAGGCAGAAGTGGACCTCCTGCCAACACAGTGTGACTGAGCAACCCGGTCTCCCAAGCAGATCAGGGAACCTGAATTTACACGCAAGAGGCAACAATGAGCACCAGTGACTAGACTCTGTTCCTCATTGCATGCGCCTGAGATCCCTGATTCCCAGTAATTTCACACTAAGAGCCAATGACTCCAATTCTTGGCAAATGTGCACACAGGGACAATGATTCTCAGTGCAAGGTAGCACCAAGAAACAGAGACTCTGATACTAGATTCTTGGCATGGACACAGGGAGCCTCTGACTCCTGACACGCAATAGGGCACTTTGATTTTTGGCACATGCCAGTGGGTTCTCTGTTTCAACGTGGCACAGGCCACACTAAGTCCCTGATTCTAGGTGAAACACGAGGCCACACTAAGTGCCTGTGACTCTGACCCAGGGCGAGCGTGGCTCCCACCAACTCACAGCAACCACACGTCTTGGTGTCAGAGCCCTTCAGTGACACTTGGGGGGTTCAAAACTCCCACTGAACACAGCCTAGGCCCGTGCTACTCGACATTTGAACCTTCTGGTGATAGTCAGAATGAGGAGACAAAGCAACAATCCCCAGAGGCAAGAAAAGAAGTAATCACCAAGAAAGGAAATAAGTGAAACAGAAGCATGCAACATGACAGAAAAAGAATTCAGAGTAATGGTCATACAGTTCATACACCGGATGGACAAGAAAACCAACAACCTATGCAAAAATCAGGAAGAAATGAAAAATGATATAGCTACAATCAAAATCAACATGGAAGGCTTCAACAGTAGACTAGAAGAAGCAGAGTACCGAATTAGTGAGTTAGAAGATCAGATACAGAAACAAGCCCAATCTGAACAGCAACTAGAGAAAAATATTAAAAAGCAGGAGGAGAGCCTAAGGGAGCTTTGGGACAATGCAGAATGAAATAACATATGTATAATAGGGCTGCCAGAAGGACAAGAAGAGCAGCAAGGATTAGAAAATTTCTTTGAAGAAATAATGACAGAAAACATCCCTGATATGGGGAAGAAAAAAGTTGCACAAGTACAGAGAGTCCCAAGCAAGATGAATCCCAAAAGACCCACACCAAGACACGCCATAATTACAATGGCAAATGTTCATGACAAAGAGAGAACCTTAAAGGCTGCAAGAGAGAGACAGAGAGTTACCTACAAAGGATCCCCCATCAGATTATCAAATGATTTCTCAACAGAAACACATGAAGCTAGAAGGGAATGGAAGGAGATATACAAAGTGAAGCAAAGCAAGGGACTGAATCAAAGAATATTATATCCAGCAAGACTATCAATCAAAATTGAAGGGGAAATCACAAGCTTCGCAGACAAAATAAAGGCTTAGGGAGTTTATCACTACCAAGCCAGCAATGCAGGAAATGCTAAAGGGAATGCTGTAAAAAGAAGAAATAAAAAGGTAAGAAGGAACACAGCCTCAATAAATAAAAATGGCTACAAACAAGTACCCTTCAATAATAACTTTAAACATAAATGGACTAAATGCTCCAATCAAAAGACATTGAGGGGCTGAATGGATAAAAAAACATGACCCATATATATGCTGTCTACAAGTGACCCACCTCAGAACAAGGGACTCACACAGATTGAAAGTGAAGGGATGAAAAAATATATTTCAGGCAAATGGAAATGAAAAAAAAGCTGGGGTAGCAATACTTATATCAGACAAAATAGACCTCAAAGTGAAGGCCATAACAGAGATAAGGAAGGCCACCTCATAATACTAAAGGGATCAATACAACAAAAGGATATAACCCTGATAAACATATATGCACCCAATGAAGGAGCACCCAAATACATAAAAAATATACTGGAAGTTATCAAGAGAGAGATCAACAACAATACAATCATAGTAGGGGACTTTAATACATGACTGACTTCACTGGATAAATCCTCTAGACAAAAAATCAGCAAAGAAACAACAATCCTAAATGACCCAGTAGATCAGATGAACTTAATTGACATCTTCAGAATATTTCACCCCAAAGCTGCAAAATATACATTCTTCTCAAGTGCACATGGGACATTTTCAAAAATAGACCAAATACTGGGTCACAAGCAAAGTCTTCCCAAATTGAAGAAGATTGAAATCATACCAAACATCTTTTCAGACCACAATGGCATAATATTAGAAGTAAACTTCAATAAAAACAATCCAAAACACTAAAACACTTGGAAGCTGAATAGCATGTTATTAAATATTAGAGGTCTGGTGCAAGAAATCTGTGCACGGGAGGGGGGGTGGTGTCCCTCGGCCCAGCCTGCACCCTCTCCAATCTGGGACCCCATGAGGGATGTCCGACTGCCCGATGGGATTGGGCCTAAACAGGCAGCCGTACATCCCTCTCACAATCCAGGACTGCTGGCTCCCAACTGCTCACCTGCTTGCCTTCCTGATTGCCCCTAACTGCTTCTGCCTGCCAGCCTGATCACCCCCTAACCACTCACCTGCCAGCCTGATTGATGCCTAACTGCTCCCCTGCCAGCCTGTTTGCCCCTAACTGGCTTCCCCTGCAGGCCTGGTCACCCCTAACTGCCTTCCCCTGCAGGCCTGGTAACCCCTAACTTCCCTCCCTTGCAGACCTGGTCACCCCTAACTGCCCTCCCCTGCAGGCCTGGTACCCCCGAACTGCTCTCCTCTGCAGGCCTGGGTCCCCTCCAACTGCCCTTCCCTGCAGACCCAGTCACCCCCAACTTCCCTCCTTGCCAGCCAGGTCACCCCTAACTGCCCTCCCTTGCAGGCCTTGTCCCTCCAAACTGCCCTCCCCTGCTGGCCGCCTTGTGGCGGCCATCTTGTGTCCATATGGGGGCAGGATCTTTGACCACATACGGGAAGCCATTTTGTGTGTTAGAGTGATGGTCAATCTGCATATTACTCTTTTATTAGATAGGATAGAGGCCTGGTGCATGGGTGGGGGCCAGCTGGTTTGCCCTGAAGGGTGTCTCAGATCAGAGTAGGAGTTCCCTTGGGGTGTGGGGCGGCCTGGGCAAGGGGCCTGTGGTGGTTTGCAGGCCGGCCACGCCCCCCGGTGACCCAAGCAGAGGCCCTGGGATCTGGGGTTTATTTATCTTCTACAATTGAAACTTTGTAGCCTGGAGTGGAGCCAAGCCTCCTGCTCTCTCCGTGGCTGCAGCCATTTCTGTTGGGATTTATGTATCTTCTATAATTGAAACTTTGTAGCCTTAAGCGGAGGCCAAAGCAGGCCAGGGCTGCAGAAGCTTGGCTTCCTCCATTGCCACGAGCAACCCTAGCCTCCTGCTCTCTCCAGCTCTGTGGCTGCCACCATTTCTGTTGGGATTTATCTTCTATAATTGAAACTTTGTAGCATTGAGTGGAAGCCTGGGCCCGCAAGGGCAGGCGGCAAGCTTGGCTTCCTCCATTGCCAGGGAAACCCAAGCCTCCCTCCTGCTTTCTGTGGCTGCAACCATCTTGGTTGGGTTTATTTGCATATTTGCTCCTGATTGGCTGATGGGCCTGGCTGGTGGGCATGGCTTGTGGGTGTACTAGAGGTACAGACAATTTGCATATTACTCTTTTATTAGATAGGATTGATTGGGTTACCAATGAGCTCAAAGAAGAAATTAAAAACATTCTGGACACTAATGACAATAAAAACACAACAATCCAAAACCTATGGGACTCAATAAAAGCAGTCCTGAGAGGGAAGTTTACAGCTCTACAGGCCTACCTCAAAAAAAAAAAAAAAAAAAAAAAAAAAAAGGAAAAATGGTAGTAAATCATCTAACCCTACAACTCAAAGAATTAGAAAGAGAGCAAGGAGAAAAGTGCAGAGTGAGCAGAAGGAAGGAGATAATAAAGATTAGAGCAGAAATAAATGACATAGAGACCAAAAAAACAATACAAAAGATCAATGAAACCAAGAGCTGGTTCTTTGAAAGGATAAACAAGATTGATGAACCTCTAGCCAGGCTCACCAAGAAGCAAAGAGACAGGACCCAAAAAAACAAATTCAGAAATGATAGAGGCGAAATAACAACAGACCCCACAGAAATACAAAGGATTGTTAAAAAATACTAACAACTCTATTCCAACAAACTGGACAACCTGGTGGAAATGGACATATTCCTAGAAAAATACAACCTTCCAAAACTCAATCAGGAAGAATCTAAACATCTTAATAGGCCAATAAATACGAAAGAAATTGAAGCAGTCATCAAAAAGCTTCCAGCAAACAAAAGCCTGGCGCCAGATGGCTTCACAGGACAGTTATACCAAACATTCAAGAAAGAACTAAAACCTATCCTCCGCAGATTATTCCAAAAAATTAAAGAGGAAAGGACACTTCCAAACTCATTCTATGAAGCCAGCATCACCCTAATACCAAAACCAGATAAAGACAACACAATGAAAGAGAATTACAGGCCAATATCCCTCATGAACGTAGATGACAAAATCCTCAACAAAATTCTAGCAAAACAGATCCAGCAGTACATCAGAAAGATCATACACCATGACCAAGCAGGATTTATCCCAGGGATGCAAGGTGGGTACAATATCCACAAATCAATAAACGTGATACATCACATAAACAAATTGAGGTAGAAAAATCACATAGTCATATCAATTGATGCAGAAAAAGCATTTGACAAAATCCAACGCTCTTTCTCAATAAAAACTCTCAGCATTGTGGGAATAGAAGGATTATACCTCAACATCATAAAAGCCATATATCACAAAATGACAGCCAGCACCACACTCAATGGGCAAAAACTAAAGCCATTTCCCCTAAGAACAGGAACAAGACAGGGACGCCCTCTCTCACCACTCTTGTTCCACATAGTATTGGAAGTTTTAGCCATTGGTATCAAACAAGAAGAAAAAAAAAAGGCATCCAAACTGGAAAAAAAGAAGTAAAACTGATCTTATCCACAGACGTCATTATACTGTACATAGAAAACCCTAAAGACTCCATCAAAAAATTATTAGACTTAATAAATGAATTTGGCAATGTAGCAGGATACAAAATTAACGCCAAGAAATCTATGGCTTTTCTATACACCAATAGTGAACTTTCAGAAAGAGAGACTAAAAAAAAATCCCATTTAGCATCGTACCAAAAAAAATTAAGATACCTAGAAATAAACTTAACTAAAGAGGTAAAAGACCTATACGTGGAAAACTACAGGACACTGAAAAAATAGATAGAGGAAGATAGATGGAAAAACATACCATGTTCATGGATTGGTAGAATCAACATCATCAAAATGTCCATACTACCCAAAGAAATCTATAGATTCAATGCAATCCCCATTAAAATACCAATGGCATACCTAGAACGAATTCCTCAAAAATTCATCTGGAATAAAAAAAGACCCCGAATAGCTGCAGCAGTCCTGAGAAAGAAGAACAAAGTAGGTGGGATCTCAATACCAGATATCAAGCTGTATTACTAAGGAACTGTTCTCAAAACAGCCTGGTACTGGCACAAGAACAGACATATAGATCAATGGAATAGAATAGAGAAAACAGAAATTGACCCAAACCACTATGCCCAATTAATATTCAACAAAGAAGGCATGAACATACAATGGAATCAAGACAGTCTCTTCAATAAATGGTGTTGGGAAAATTGGACAGATACATGCAAAAAATGAAACCAGATCAACAACTTACACCATACACAAAAATAAACTCAAAATGGATAAAGGACTTAAACATAAGATGGGAAACCATAAAAATACTAGAGGAATCCACAGGCAGCAAAATCTCAGACATATGCCAAAGGAAATTCTTCACTGATACTGCTCCTAGGGCAATGGGAAATAAAGAGGAAATGAACAAATGGGACTACATCAAAATAAAAAGCTTTTGCACAGCAAAAGAAATAATCAACAAAACAAGAAGAAAGACCACTAAATGGGAGAACATATTTGCCAATGTTATCACTGATAAGGGTTTAATCTTCAACATTTACAGGGATCTCATACAACTCAACACAAGGAAAATAAACAATCTAATCAAGAAATGGTCAATGGACCTAAATAGAAGAAACTTTGTGAAAGAAGACAGAAGGAAGGCCAAGAGACATATGAAAACATGCTCAAAGTCACTAATCATCTGCGAGAGGCAAATCAAAACGACAATGCGGTACCATCGCACACCTGTCAGAATGACTATCATCAACAAATCAATAAATGACAAATGTTGGTGAGGATGTGGAGAAAAAGGAACCCTCGTGCACTGCTGGTGGGAATGCAGATTGGTGCAGCCACTGTGGAGAACAATATGGAGTTTCCTCAAAAAACTAAAAATGGAACTCCCATTTGTCCCAGTAATACCACTTCTAAGAATATATCCCAAGAAGGTAGAAACATCAATCAGAAAGCATATATGCACCCCTATGTTCATGGCAGCACAATTTACTATAGCTAAGATTTGGAAACAGCCTAAGTGACCATCAGCAGATGTGTGGTTTAAAAAACTGTGGTACATCTACACAATGGAATACTATGCTGTACTAAAAAAGAAGAAATTCCTACCATCTGCAACAACATGGATGAAACTGGAGAGCATTATGCTAAGTGAAATAAGCCAGTCCGAGAAACATAAATATCACATGATCTCACTCATCTATGGGAAATAATGAACAACATAAACTAATGATCAAAAACAGATCCAGATACAGGGAAGCATCGATCAGACTGTCAAACTTCAGAGGGAAGGTAGGGGAGGGTTGGGGTAAGGGGGAGAGATCAACCAAAGGATTTGTATGCATGCATATAAGCCTAACCGGTGGACACAGACAACAGGGGAGTGAAGGCAGCAGTTCGGGGAGTGGGAAGGTAATTGGGGGATGAGGACAAATATGTAATACCTTAACCCAGTCATTGGCAAACTCATTATTCAACAGAGCGGCAAACTTCGGCTCGCGAGCCGCATGTGCTTTGCGAGCCGTGGTTTGCCGACCACTGCCTTCACCAATAAAGAAATTTTTAAAAAAATTATCATTTGTTCATTTGTTGAGAATAGCCATTCTGGCAGGTGTGAAGTGATACCTCATTATCATTATAATTTTCATCTCTCTGTTGTTTACTTGCCTTGAGCAATTTTTCATATCTCTTGGCCATTAGTATGTCCTCTTTGGAGAAGTGTTTACATTGGTATTTTGCCCATTTTAAAAAAATTGCTTTGCTTCTTCCTTTTCTTAAGTTCTATGAGTTTTCTATATTTTGGAAATTAACCACGTATCAGATGTATCATTGGCAAATATGTTCTCCCATACAGTGGGATTCCTTTTTATTTTGTGGATGGTTTATCTTCCTGTGCAGCTTTTTATTTTGATGTAGTCCCATGTTAGGGAGTACAAGAGACTTGGTTGGAAATTTGTAAGGAGGACATTCTGAGAAAAGGGAAGTGTGTGGAAGGCCACTTACCCTATTTATCAGAATTCCCATGTAAGGGAGACTCAGGGAAGTGTCGAAGGTGGCACCCCTAATTATTCTTTGACCTTTCCTAACAAGTCTATGTAAGTGGTGCAGCTCCCTGGGTGTTTCCTGGAATCCTTATGCTTAATCCCTGGATGTCCTTACCTAGAGGACAATGTAAACACAGGTGTCCTCCCAAAATTACTCACCCTACTGATTGTATCCTATATAATAAAGAGGTAATATGTAAATTGACCATCATTCCAACACACAAGATGGCGCCCCCATGTGGTCAAAGATGGTGCCCCCATGTGGACACAAGATGGCCACCACAAGATGGCCGGCAGGGGAGGGTATTTGGGAGGGACCAGGCTTGCAGGGGAGGGCAGTTAGGGGTGACTGGGCTGGCAGAGGAGGGCAGTTGGGGGCGACCAGGCCTGCAGGGGAGGGCAGTTAGGGGCAATCAGGCCTGCAGGGGAGGACAGTTAGGGGTGACCAGGCCAGCAGGGGAGGGCAGTTAGGGGCAATTGGGCCAGCAGGGGAGCAGTTAGGCATCGATCAGGCTGGCAGGGGAGTGGTTAGGGGGTGATCAGGCTGGCAGGCAGAAGTGGTTAGGGGCAATCAGGCAGGCAGGCAGGCGAGTGGTTGGGAGCCAGCAGTCCCAGTTTGTGAGAGGGTTGACCCAGATTAGAGAGGGTGCAGGTTGGTCTGAGGGACACACCTCCCGTGCACAAATTTTGTGTACTGGGCCTCTAGTCTAAAGATAAAAATTCCAATAAAAGCCTAATGGGGCAGGTAATTGAGGCTGCTTGGACCCTTGAGTCAGGCAAGCCCCTTAGCCCTCTCTTTTACAGTGAAACTGTGTCAGAGTAATCTGTTCATCCATCGTTCAGGGGCTGCTGCTCAGTCCCATTTGTTTATTTTTTCCTTTGTTTCCCTTGCCCTAGGAGATGTATCAGCAAACATATTGCTAGGAGATATGTCCGAGATTTTGCTGCTGAAGGTTTCTTCTAAGATTTTTATAGTTTCACAACTCA
This sequence comes from Plecotus auritus, assembly GCF_963455305.1. Classification (NCBI taxonomy): domain Eukaryota; kingdom Metazoa; phylum Chordata; class Mammalia; order Chiroptera; family Vespertilionidae; genus Plecotus; species Plecotus auritus. Next base: position 49,281,450 of record NC_137784.1, on the reverse strand, counting down.
CATTTAAGTCTTTTATTCATTTTGAGTTTATTCTCTTGTATGGTGTAACTTGGTAGTCTAGTTTTATTTTCTTGCATGTACTTGTCAAATTTCTACAAAACCATTTATTGAAGACACTGTCTTTACACCATTGTATGCTCTTGCATCATTTGTCAAGTATTAGTTGAGCATAATGGCTTGGGTCAATTTCTGGGTGCTCTGTTCTGTTCCATTGATCTTTATGCCATTTCTGTGCCAGTATCAGACTGTTCTGATTACAATGGCTTTGTAGTATACTTTGATATCTGGTATTGTGATTCCTCCAACTTTGTATTCCTTTCTCAGGATTGCTGCGACTTTTGGGGGTCTCTTTTGGTTCCAAATAGTTTTTTGGATTATTTGTTCTATATCTGTGAAAGATGCCATTGTCATTTTAAGAGGGATTGAGCTGAATCTATAGATTGCTTTGGGTATTATGGGCATTTTAATTATGTTAATTATTCCAATCCATGAACACAGTATATTCTTCCATTTGTTTGTATATATCTCTCTTGCTTTTCTCAGTGTCCTGTAGTTTTCTGAGTATAGGCTTCTTACCTCATTGGTTAAGTTTATTCCAAGATATAATTTTTGTTGTTGTTGCAATGACAAATGTGTTTTTTGTTTTTTTAGTTTCTCTTTCTGAGAGTTCATTACTGGTGTATAAAACTGCCATTGGTTTCTAGATGTTAATTTTGTATATTGCTACTTTTCCAAATTTATTTATTAAATCTAGTGATTTTTGGTGGAGTCTAGAGTTTTCTATGTAAAATATCATGACAAATTGCAAATAATGAGTTTCATTTCCTCCTTTCCAATTTGGATGAATTTTATTTTTTCTTCTTATCTGATTGTGGTGGCTAAGACTTCCAGTACTATGCTATAAAGGGTGGTGAAAGCGGGCATCCCTGTCTTTTTCCTGTTCTTAAGGGAAATGCTTTTAGTTTTTGCCAATTGAGTAATATTGGCTGTAGTTTTGTGATATATGGCCTTTATTTGTGTGATTGCTCTATATCCACTTTGCTGAGAGTTGTTATAAAAAAATTTGTGCTGGATTCTGTCAAGTGCTTTTTCTGCATCTATTGATATGATCATATGATTTTTATCTTTCAGTTTGTTTATGTGGTGTACCACATTTATTGGTTTGCAAATATTGCACCAGGCTTGCATTACCAAAATAAATTGATCATGATGGATAATCTTTTTAATATATTTCTGGATCCGATTTGCTGATATTTTGTTTTGGATTTTGGCATATATGTTCATCTGGGAAATTTTGCCAGTAATTTTCTTTCATTGTCGTTTTTCTGGTTTGGGAATTAGGATAAAGCTGGCCTCATAAAAAATCCTTGGAAGTCTTCCTTTCTCTTGAACTTTTTGGAATATTTTGAAGAGGATAGGTGTTAATTCTTCTTTGAATGCTTGGTAAAACCCCCCTGTCAAGCTGTCAGGTCCAAGACTTTTGTATCCTGGGAGGTTTGTTTTTTTGTTTTTGTTTTTGTTTTTGTTACTTGTTTGTTTTTTACCACTACTTCAATTTCATTAGCTGTTATTCATTTATTCAGATGTTCTGATTCTTCCTGAGTCAGTTTTGGAAGATTGTATGTTTCTAGGAATTTATCCTTTTGTCCAGTTTGTTCAATTTGTTGGGTTATAGTTGTTTGTAATATTTTCTTACAATCCTTTGTCTTTATGTGGTGTCAGTTGCTGCTTCACTTCTCTATTTTCTAATTTTATTTATTTGGGTCCTCTCTTTTTTTTTTTTTACATATTTTTACTTCTTTTTTTACATATTTTTTCATTATTATTGATTAAGGTATTACATGATGAGTCAATCTCTATGTGGCCTACTCTTTATGTCCTTGTTTGTAAGGATTCTCCTCACCTAGTCTTCAGTTGGTTATTCAGGATGGGTTTACTCTATATTTTAGTTGTAACTCCAGTTTGGTCCTCAGAAAATGTCAGTGTAGCTTCCACTTAATCAGCCACCATCTTAGAATCTTGCATTAGCTGTTTTAGGTAGGCTTCCCCAATCCCTCTGTCTCAGAGTCTGAGACAAGTTTACTAGGTGTGACAGTTAATAATGCGGAGTTACACATATGTTGATATATATGTGATTTGATATGTATGCTATTTTATTGTATTGACAGCAAGCTTCAAAACTCGGTATGTCAAATTTGCTAAAGGTGTTAACATCATAGATATTTTTACACTTAAAAATGTCGAATTTTGTGCCAAATAAAAAGAGCATTTGCAGGAAGTTTTAATTTATTTTGAAGAAAAAGTTATCATATACTTCAGGAAGCTTATGGTGAACATGCTCCATCTCAAGATACTTGTGAACGCTGGTTTAAACGCGTTAAAAGTGATGATTTCGTTGTGAAAGGCAAAGAACGTCCAGGTCAACCAGAAAAGTTTGAAGACCAACAGTTACAAGCATTTTTGGATGAAGATGCATGTCAAACTCAAAAACAACCTGCAGAAAGATTAAATGTTGCTCAGCGAACAATTTCCGATAGTTTATAAGCAATGAGACAGTTTTTAAAGGAAGAAAAATGGGTGCCACATCAACTGAACGAAAGACAAACGAAAAACCTAACAGTCATCAGTAAAATGTTGCTTCAACAGCATGAAAGAAAGTCTTTTTTGCATCGAATTGTGACTGGGATGAAAAGTGGATTTATTTTGAGAATCCCAAATGCACAAAATCATGGGTTGATCCAGGTCAACCATCAACATCGACTGCAAGGCCAAATCTCTTCGGAAAGAAGATAATGCTCTGCATTTGGTGGAATCAGGAAGGTGTGGTGTATTATGAGTTTCTAAAACCAGGTGAAACCATTAATACTGATCACTACCGACAACAAATAATCAATTGGAACCACGCTTTGATGATGAAATGACCACAATGTGCCAGAAGACACGGAAAAGTAATTTTGCTTCATGATAACGCACCATCACACACTTCAAAACCAGTTAAAGACACGTTAAAAGATCTTGCCTGGGAAGTATTAACCCACCTGCTGTATTTACCAGACCTTGCTCCTTCAGATTGCCACTTGTTCCAATCGATGGCACATGCACTTTTTGAGCAGCACTTCAAAACATATGAAGAAGTGGAAAATTGGGTCTCTGAATGGTTTGCCTCAAAACAAGGAAAGTTCTATTTGGATGGTATTCACAAATTACCTGAAAGATGGGGAAAATGTGTAGCTAGCGATGCACATTACTTTGAATAAAGCACTTTTGATGTCCCTCTTGAAGTTATCGTGTTTTCTTTGATTACAAAATCCACCATTATTAACCGGTATACCTAGTAAGAGTACACAGAAATTTTGAAAAATAAATAAATAAATAAATAAATAAGATTAAGAAGACACATGAATCAAGTGACATAGAAGCTACTACTTACCTTGCAATCTATTTCTACTAGGTCCCTAGTTTTTTTGTGTTCTGTACCCATAGCCCTCCCACCGTGGATTGCCAGAAAATGAATATTGGGACCAATGGGGACAGTGTGTCACTTGCCAACTGTGTGGCCCTGGACAAGAGCTCTCCAAGGTAAGTCCTGGTGGTCAGAATATTTCTTCTGTTACATCTTAGGAACCATCTGGCCATAGAGAGGGTCCAAGATTGGGAGAGCCCCACATGTGCTTAATACAGTTCAATGGGCAAAATATGGAATCCAAAGATTATAACAATAGCTGTTATAGCTCCAACAAGAAGTCAGCCTCCCAAGGTGAGGGTCAGAGGAGGTTGTTTTCTGCTACCTTGTCTTCTAAATCACTGGTTTGGTCCTTGGCTTCATCTAACCTACTGTTGATTCCTTCTAGTGTATTCTTCATCTCAGATCTTGTATTCATTTATGACTGGTTCTTTTTTGTTTCTACGTCTTCTTTTATGCTTAATATCTCTTTTTAAGTCCAAGTTTCCTGAGCATCCTTATAACCATTGCTTTGAGCTTGGTATCTGGTAGATTGTTTGCCTCTATTTCATTTAATTATTGTTTTCTGGGGATTTATCCTGTTTGTTTATTTGCGACATGTTTCTTTGTTTCCTTTTTTGGCTGCCTTTTTCTATTTGTTTCTGTGTATTGGGTAGATGTACTATGTCTCCCAGTCTTAGTTTGGTGGCTTTATGCAAGGTGTCCTGTGGGTACCAGTAGCACAGGCTCCCTTATCACCCAAGCAAGATGATCTAAGAATGTCTCATTTGTGGGTTATATGAGCCCTATTATTGTAGTTGAGTCTTGATTGCTGTTGGCTCCTCTGTGAGTGGTCAACCCTCAGGCTGCCTAACTGTGGGAATTATCCTTTGCCAGAGCATATGAGCTATTGTGTATGTGCTGACCATATGAAGTGGAATCGTCACTAGCAGGGTCTGGTTCCTGCTGAGATCTCCCTTTGGAGGTGCTACTTGTGGAGCTAATTGGGTCCTGCTCTTATGTGATCTGAAACCTGTCACTGGGTGTGTTGTTTCTGGGGCCTCTTAGGAGGGACTGTATTGCAGGCCAATGTCAGATACTACTTGTGACTGGCCTTGAGATGTTTGGTGCTTCAAATTGACCCACAGTTTGTTGCAGCCTTTACTGGGCCTATTTGTGCATAGGAGAGGCCAAGGTGCACACCAAGGATGGATTTCACCATCACCAAACCTAGTGGTAAGTCTTAAAAGTGCTCAAGGCATCCTCAGTTCCACCTTCACTTGCCTCTGCCTGCCAGCTGCCTTTTAAGTCAGTCACTGAAAAAAATCTCTGGAATTGTGTGAAATAGGTTCTCAGTGAATGGTGTTTACTAGATTGATATAGATTCAAACTTAGTTCCAGTTACGGGTTTCAGTCCAATCAGCAAAAGTTCCAGGGTACACCAAGGCCTGCCACCATCCACCAGATGCCTGTGGACCTTTGTGGTGGGCTGGCATCTCAGGGAATTGTCAGGGTGAGGCCAGCAGCATTCATCAGGCCTAAACAAAACAATGTTTGTAGGAAGAGATGGTTTTGCACAGGCGGGGAACACGTGTGGGAAAATGCCCCCATTTTAGAGCCACACAATTCAGTCCGCCTCTGGACCTCCTTGACAACCCTAGCTCTGCAGGGCAGGGATGCTGGAGTCAGGAGGGTGGGGCTAGTAGATCTCCCATGGGAAGACTGTTCTGGTAAGGCTTTCAGGAAGGGAAGGCAAATGACCTCCACCCCAGTGCCACACAACTCTGTCTCTGACATCCACTGAATCCTTCTGGACTACTCTTTAGTTGATTATTCACGTGACCCAAGCATCTAACTGTCCTACAAAGTGTAAGCTCTGGGAGTCCAGAGGGTGGGGCTATTGCATTCCCTGAGGGTGATGTCCAATGGAGGGGAATGTTCCACCCAAGAAAGATGGTGTCTTTGGGATGGGAAAAGAAAGCACAGGGACCCTGGTGGCTATCCCTTCAGCTTTCTTCCCAGAGTCACGCAACTTAGTCTTTCCTCAGAGGACTCTATTCTGCTTCAAGCCACCTTCCTTCTGCTGAAGCCCTGGGTGAGTGGTTGTGAATGAGATTTTGTGCTGTGGACCTTTAAGAGGACTCCTGGGTTTCTAGCAGACTCCTGTCTCCCTGGCTGACAGAATTGTTACTGATTTTCACAGCGAAATGTTGTGTGGGCTACTCTTCCTTGCTCTGGTGCTCTGGGCAGGGGACCCTGCTGTAGGGTTGAGATCCCATGCTCCTAAGGGGGAACCTTTGCAGCTGAGATATCCCTCCAAAATCTCAGCCACCCCCCATGGGTGTGGGGCCAGCCCTTTTCACATCTCCACAATTCCTACTAGTCTCTATGTGGCTTCTGTAAATCCTTAGTTATAAAACTGCTGTCCGGCTACTCTTCAGTTGGTTATTCACGTGGCTTTTTCTATATTTTAGTTGTAATTCACTTTGGTTCTAGGAGGAGGTGAATGTAACTTCCACCTTTAATCTCCTACAAAATCTATTTTAAATATCACATTGATCTCTTTTTTAATATGGTTTTATTGATTTCAGAGTGGAAGGGAGAGTGAGAGAGAGACAGAAACATCAATGATGAGAGAGAATCATTGATCAGTTGCCTCCTGCATGCCTTCTACTGGGTATTGAGCCCACAACCTGGGCATGTGAACCGAACCTATGACCCTTCAGTCCACAGGCTGATGGTCCAGCTGTGGGCCGTAGTTTCTGTCATGTACATGATCTTTATCTGTAAAGCTATCTGAACTTCTCCAAGGGAGAACAATAAGTGTTTCTATATGTCAAACTGCTTATCAAACTCTCAAAAAATTGCCCATGATTAAATGTATATTTGTCTAAGCACCTCTCTGGTACCATTTTTTTCTTCACCACTAGAAAGCTCAGAGAAAATGAATGAATTGCAATACTGTGCTCCTGAAAAACCTTTATATATAAATAGCTTATACTTATTTGGCAGTCTATACCTTGTAATGAGCTCTCACGTGCATTATCTCATTTAGCTCTCAGACTCACCAAGATGGTATTATCAGCCTTATAGGTTTTGGATGAGGAAAATAAGATTCAAAGACAGAGGATAAGTGACTTTCTCAAAGTAAGAATGGTTCAGTAAAAATAAACCAGATACACCTGGATTTGAGTCCCAGCTTCCTGTGGGCAAATTAGTTCATCGTTGACTCCATTTTGATGTACTAAGTTAAAAGTAACAAACAAACAAACAAACAAAAAAAAAACGCAACAGCTTGAACAATAGCACATTTATTTATTTAATGAAGTTTGGAGGCAGAGAGCTTTGTGGTTAGTTGGGCAGATCAACAACTTTTTGAAGGTTCTTTTTATCCTTCATCTTGGGCACCTTGCTGTTTTGTCCTCATGTTTGTGGCCTCTTGGTTGCCACAACCCAAAACATCACATATTCACACTACAGTAAAAGTCAGGAAGAAGGTTCAGGGGAAATGTAGCTTGACTGTTATTAGGGAAGAAGGATTTTCCTAGAACTCCCAGAGATTTTCAGTTATATTTTATGGACCAGAACTGCGTGCTTTAAGTATCTTTATACTGCAATAGAAGCTAAATGAGTACCTGCCAAATAGAAATGGGATTGCCATGATTAACTAAGACCAATGAAGAATCAGTTTTTGTGGCAGGTCAACTTGTCACCAAGAAAGAAATCAATGTTCTGTTAGAAAGGGAGGAAAAAATGAATAGTGAATTTTGAATAAGCAGCTAACAGAATCTGACACATCTTTGTTTTTATAGTTACTTTTATTTTGTTTTAAAGTGCATTCATATGAATTGTAAACACCAATGCAAATAATTATTTGAAGAAAAATCAAAATTATTTTTCAGGACATATTTCTAGAAGTATAATTGCCAAGCTATGTAATGCATACAGTTTTAAGATTCTTGAAATATATTAGCAGATAATATTTTTTATTTTTTATTTATTTATTTTAGAGACAGAGGGAGAAAGAGAGAGAGAGATTTGTTGCTCCACTTATTTATGCATTCATACATTGATGCTTGTATGTGGCCTGACCAAAGATTGAACCCACAACCTTGGCGTATTGGGATGACACTCGAACCAACTGAGCTACTCAGCCATGGCCAACACTTCTTATTTTTTACTAATTTTCATTGAAATTACATTTATTTTCAACAGTGCATAGAATTCTTAAATCCCAGATGCTTAATCACACATGAATAATGCATGTTTTTGTCATCTATTAATTTTATGCCTTCCTTTGTAACATTAAATTACTAATTTATAAGAACTTTATGAAATTTTTTTTATTCTTTGCTAGAGAAAAATCCAAATATTTTTGTGTTTATTTGTCTATTTGCATTTCCAATTTTATGAATTGTTTTTTATTGATTGCTTTTCTGTTTTACTCATTTTTTATAGTTCACTAGAGGCCCAGTGCACGAAATTCATGCATGGGGGGGGTGTCCCTCAGCCCAGCCTGCACCCTCTCCAATCGGGGACCCCTTGAGGGATGTTCGACTGCCCAGGACACACAATCCAGGACTGCTGACTCCCAACCACTCACCTGCCTGCCTGCCTGATTACCCCTAACCGCTTCTGCTTGCCAGCCTGATCACCCCCTAACCACTGCCCTGCAAGCCTGATCGACACCTAACTGCTCCCGTGCCAGTCCGATTGCCCCTAACAGCTCTCCCCTGCAAGCCTGATCACCCCTAACTTCCCTCCCCTGCCAGCCTGGTCACCCCTAACTGTCCTCCCCTGCAGGCCTGGTTGCCCCCAACTGCCCTCCCCTGCTGGCCCAGTCACCCCTAACTGCCCTCACTTGCCAGCCTGGTCATCCCTAACTGCCCTTCCCTGCAGGCCTGGTTCCCCACAACTGCCCTCCCCTGCAAGCCTGGTCCCCGCAACTGCCCTCCCCTGCAGGCTTTGTCCCCCTAACTGCCCTCCCCTATAGGCCTGGTCACCCCCAATTGCCATCCTCTGCCAGCCTATTCACCCCTAACTGTCCTCCCTTGCAGGCCTGGTCCCTCCCAACTGCCCTCCCCTGCCGGCCATTTTGTGGTGGCCATCTTGTGTCCACATGGAGGCAGCCACCTTGTGTGTTGGAGTGACGGTCAATTTGCATATTACTATTTTATTAGATAAAATTCTTGACTCAAATAAGGCAGCTGAGTAGACAAGCATGTAGCACAATAAAGAGAATTTTAAAAATAATTTATATAAAGTATAAAATTTTTAAAAATCAGAAATTGTTTTGAATTTTCTTTCATTTTATCATCTTTTGACAATTTCATATATTTTCCATTTCACATATTAATTTGATGACATATATTAATACATTACAAAAATTAAAATATCTTACATTCCCAAGAAAAACATTATTGATTGTAACTTTGGTTTAAATACCCTTTTATGTTTTATAAATTAATATTTTATTTATAATAAATAAATGCGCTTATAGCACTACAAACGTCAAAATTTGTATCATAATTGTGCTAGCTTGGTAAAATTAATAAATAAGATCACTGTTTCTCTGGTTATAAAACCAGTTACTAGCTAAAGAATTTTGGGGGCTTTGATTATTTGGAAGAATTTACTTTACCTCCCAATTAGGAAAGAGGATTCTCAATATAATATTTTATGGTAATTTGTTTCTTTTTAATTTTTATTATTATTATTATTTTTTATTAATTTCTTTATTGATTAATGTATCACATATTTGTCCTCATCCTCCCATTCCCATCCCAAACCCCTCCCCACGCATGCCTCCACCCCCCTGTTGTCCGTGACCACTGGTTAGGTTTATATGCATGCATACAAGTCCTTTGGTTGATCTCTCCCCCTTACCCCACCCTCCCCTACCTTCCCTCTGAGGTTTGACAGTCTCATCGATGCTTCCCTGTCTCCGGGTCTGCTTTTGTTCATCAGTTTATGTTGTTCATTATTTCCCCTAGATGAGTGAGATTATGTGATACTAGAAATACATTTATAAGAACCAAAAATGAGACAAGCAATAATGGTTATGCTGGGAGGCAAATGAATCAGTCCGTAGTGAGTTTCTTTCTGGGTCAACAGTTCTTTTGAGTCCCAATTTCAATGTCAAACAGTTTCTTATGTGTACATGTCAGCGATGATATTTCAGTTCTGGATGGTGGACAAATGGTGGTAATGCAGATCTGACCCTCTCTGGTTTGGTCATGGGCAACCTGCCACGATGCACAGCTGCTGACTGCTAGTATGGCAAGGCGTCATCAGCGTCTTTCATCTCTGGACTGTTTCTCTTCATGGCTGGAGCAGTCCTGTCAATTCCTCTCTGTTGCAGGAATCCATATGGTCTTGGACAGGCATCCTCAAACTATGGCTCGCGGGCCACATGCGGCCCACCGAGGACATTTACCCGGCCTGCCGGGTGCCGCTGCCTGTCCTGCTTAACAGCCGACTCATCCCAGGCCCGCAGTGCGCATAGGAATTTGTTCATAGTTTTATTTTAAACTATAGTCCGGCCCTCCAACGGTCTTAGGGACAGTGAACTGGTCCCTGTTTCAAAAGTTTGAGGACCCCTGGTCTTGGAGGTGTTTTCTGAAAATATACAAACATATTCTCTACCAAAGGTTAGTAAAGGAATCTTTTCTATAAATTTAACTTGGGATCCTTTTTGATTTTTTGCCCAAACAATTTTCCTTTGGCTTGTTTAGACACCATGTGTGTTGTTCATGGGTGTCTTGCTATTAGCATTTCAAATGAAAGTTAATTTTCTAAAGCAAAAATTTTCTAGATGTAATTTACTTATAGGATATTTTTCCTTACATGATATTCTTCTACTATCCCCCCTTTTTTGATTTAAATATTAGGAGGCTTTTGGAAATTTTATAATGTAGTCTTGATAGCTTTTAAATTTTAATTTTTGCACTAAAATATGACTGCTTTAGGTTAATTACATGTTATGCAATTTTACCATGAGATGAACTACCAATAAAAATTTTAGTTAACACCTTAGGAACAGCTTTTTGTCCAGTACCATTAATTTTTCTAGAATATTCACTTATTTCAATTAGCCAACTTAAATTAGTCTGAGAACTTGACTACTATTTTACCGTCACATTTAATACTCTAACAGCAATCTTATTTTACCCTATAAATATTAGGGGGAAGGATTATTTGCCTTCTTGAGTAGGCCCTGAGCATTCCTGGTGCTGGGCTGGATTTAGATATCAAAAACCCACTTCCCCACATCATGGGTACAAGACAACTCAAACACGTCTTGTTGCAGTGAGAGGGCAGCTGCTGTCGGCCAAGTCTCTGTCTGTTACCTGGGTCCCGATTTGTGCTGAGCATGGGAAGCGAAGCAGCCATGGGGGCAGGAGACCTCCCTCAGAAGGGGTGAGTGTTCAGGTCCCTGCAAAGTTGGGGGGTGAGGGTCTGTGCCCCACCTCTGTTGATCCCCAAGTTCTCTCCTGATGGCCCCTCGGCGATGGTGCCTGTCTGAGGTTGTTCCTTCCCTGAGGAATCTTACCCATCTCTGGCTAACTAGCCATCTTCCGGGGCCAAGCAGGGTGATGTGATGTTCAGTTCTGTCTCCTTGGTAGCCTATGCCCCCATAACCTCCACGCCCAGCACCTGCCGTGGGATCCCCTCGTGTGCTGGGGGGGGGGGGCCCAGCACTGATCACATATCTTGGGGAACCCAGGTTTTTTCTCCAGGCAGGGCCCAGCTCACCCCACTGGGCAAGAGACAGATCCATGGTACCAGCCACCACGAGGCTTCAACCTCAGCATGAACAGAAAGCACAGGAAACAGCTGTGGGCAATTGGATTGTGAGAAAGGGTACCTCTTGGCCAAAAGTGTAAGAGGGGCCAATATAGAATGCTCAGGTGCTTTCCCAGGGGGCCCTCTACACAGTGGAAGGGATTAAATCCTTTCATGTCCTTTTTAAATTGCTGCCAGACATTCAAAGAGTTAGTTTGTAAGTTTGTTTGGGATAATTGTACATTATGCTGTTGTAATTCTAAAATATCAAGAGATGTGTTACCTTTGTCTCCAAGCACAAAAAGATGATTTTTTATTGATTCCCAAGGGTGCGAGGTACTATTATAGGTAATGGGGGTAGTACAAATCTGGGAAAAATTATAATGAAATTGTAGAATAATATCATGTAAGGATATTCTTTGCTCTAAGCCATGGCAATTACATTTCAAACTGGTTGTCAATTTCTTTTTGTATAGACAAGGTCTTAGTTACATTTTCTGCACCTCTCCCAGGAGCAAGTGGTGATAGTTCCTTCCTTTGGTGTCCACGCAAGCCAGAAACCTCTCTTTAATTTTTCACACAAAGGAGAAGTGGTTTGATTTTGTGTCATACAAAAGGGAAGCTGGGTGGCGACCCCTGTATAATTATACTTCCTTGCCCCACCCATGGTCCTCCTGGATGACTAAGGTGTTTGGAATTATTGATGACTACATTAGGCAGGGGATCAGCCCACGTAAGGGCTCTTACCCATGAAGGGTCAGGAACATAAGTCCAAAATACTTCCCCATTTTCCCCAGGTAACATTACCATACAGCTGATGACTAATAGCATGGCAAGAAAGACGTTCTCAGGCATTCTTGGGGTTCTGGTTACCTCACAATTTCTTTTCTATTTTTTTATTTTTTTATTATTATATTTTTACATATGTGTCTTTATTACCTCCCACCCCCCACTCATGCCCCACCCCCTGTTGTCTGTGTCCATTGATTAGGCTCATATGCATACACACAAGTCCCTTGGTTGATCTCTCCCCCTTACTCCCACCGACCCCTTCCTTCCTTGAGGTCTGAGGTTCTGATCAACGTTTCTCAGTCTCTGGATCTATTCTTGTTCATCAGGCTATGCCATTCATTATATTCCACAAATGAGTGACATCATGTGATATTTATCTTTCTCTGTCTGGCTTATATCACTTAGCATAATGCTATCCCGTTCCATCCATGTTGTTGCAAATGTTAGGAACTCCTTTTTTACTGCAGCGTAGTATTCCATTGTGTAGATGTACCACAGTTTTAATCCGCTCATCTGCTTATGGGCATTTAGGCTGTTTCCAAATCTTAGTTATGGTGAATTGTGCTGCTATGAACATAGGGGTGCACATATCCTTTCTGATTGGTGTTTCAAGTTTCTTGGGATATATTCCTAGAAGTGGGATCACTGGGTCAAATGGGAGTTCCATTTTTAGTTTTTGAGGAAACTCCATACTGTTCTCCACAGTGGCTGCACCAGTCAGCATTCCCACCAGTAGTGCAAAAGAGTTCCTTTTTCTCCACATCCTCGCCAACACATGTCGTTTGTTGGTTTGTTGATGATAGCCATTCTGACAGATGTAACGTAGGACCGCATTGTTGTTTTCATTTGCATCTCCCTGATGATTAGTGACTTTGAACAGGTTTTCATATGTCTCTTGGCCTTCCTTCTCTCTTCTTTCGAAAATTGTCTATTTAGATCAGTTGCCCATTTTTTGATTCGGTTGTTTATCTTCCTTTTGTTAAGTTGTATGAGTTCTCTGTAAATGTTGGAGAATAAACCCTTATGGTTGATATCATTGGCAAATATGTTCTCGCATGCAGTGGGCTTTCTTGTTGTTTTATTGATGATTTCCTTTGCTGTGCAAAAGCTTTTTATTTTGATTTAGTCCCATTTTTTTATTTTCTCTTTATTTTCCATTGCTCTAGGAGCAGTATCAGTGAAGAAGTTCCTTCGGCATATGTCTGAGATATTTCTGCCTGTGGATTCCTCTAGTATTTTTATGGTTTCCCGTCTTATGTTTACGTCCTTTATCCACTTTGAGTTTATTTTTTGGTGTATGGTGAAAGTTGGTGATCCAGTTTCTTTTTATTTTTTTGCATGTATCTGTCCAATTTTGCCAACACCATGTGTTGGAGACTGTCTTGACTCCATTGTATGTTCATGACTCCTTTGTCAAATATTAATTGGGCATAGTGGTTTGGGTCGATTTCTGGGTTCTCTGTTCTGTTCCATTGGTCTATATGTCTGTTCTTGTGCCAGTACCAGGCTGTTTTAAGAACAGTGGCTTTGTAATACAGCTTGATACCTGGTATTGAGATCCCCCCTACTTTGTTCTTCTTTCTCAGGATTGCTGCAGGTATTTGGGGTATTTTTTTTTTATTCCAGATGAGGTTTTTGAAGGTTCATTCTAGGTCTGTAAAATATGCCGTTGGTATTTTAATCAGAAGTGCATTGAATTTATAGATTGCTTTGGGTAGTAAGGACATTTTGATGATGTTGGTTCTACCAATGCATGAACATGGTATGTTCTTCCATCTGTTTACATCTTCCTCTATCTCTTTTTTCAGTGTCCTATAGTTTTCCGTGTATAGGTCTTTTAACTCCTTAGTTAAGTTTATTCCTAGGTATCTTAATTTTTTTGGTGCAATGGTAAATGGGATTGCTTTTTTAGTCTCTCTTTCTGTAAGTTCATTATTGGTGTATAGAAATGCCATAGATTTCTTGGCTTTAATTTTGTATCCTGCTACATTGCCGAATTCATTTATTAAGTATAATAGTTTTTTGATGGAGTCTTTTGGGTTTTCTATGTACAGTATCATGTCATCTGCAAATAAGGACAGTTTTACTTCTTCTTTTCCAATTTTTATGCCTTTTATTTCTTCTTCTTGTCTAATTGCAATGGCTAATACTTCCAGTATGGTGTCGAACAGGAGTGGTGAGAGTGGGCATCCCTGTCTTGTTCTAGTTCTTAGGGGAAATGGTTTTAGTTTTTGCCCATTGAGTATGATGTTGGCTGTAGGTTTGTCATATATAGCTTTTATTATGTTGAGGTATGATCCTTCTATTCCCACCTTGCTGATAGTTTTTATCAAGAAAGGGTGTTGGATTTTGTCAAATGCTTTTTCTGTATCAATTGATATGACTATATGATTTTTATCTCTCAATTTGTTTATATGAGTATCACGTTTATTGATTTGCAAATATTGTATCATCCTTGCATCCCCAGGATAAATCCTGCTTGGTCATGGTGTATGATCTTTCTGATGTACTGCTGGAATCGATTTGCTAGAATTTTGTTGAGGATTTTGTCATCTATGTTCATGAAGGGTATTGGCCTGCAATTCTCTTTCATTGTGTTATCTTTATGTGGTTTTGGTATTAGGGTGATGCTGGTGTCATAGAAGGAGCTTGGAAGTGTTCCTTCCTCCTGAATTTTCTGGAATAGTCTGAGGAGGATAGGTATTAGTTCTTCCTTGAATGTTTGGTAAAACTCCCCTGTAAGCCGTCTGGCCCCGGGCTTTTGCTTGCTGGAAGCTTTTTGATGACTGATTCAATTTCTTCCATAGTTATCAGCCTATTGAGATTTTTAGAATCTTCCTGAGTAAGTTTTGGAAGGTTGTATTTTTCTAGTAATGTGTCCATTTACTCAAGGTGGTCTAGTTTGTTAAAATAGAGTTGTTCATAGAATTTTTTAACAATCCTTTGTACTTCTACGGGGTCTGTTGTTATTTCACCTCTTTCATTTCTAATTTTGTTTTTTTGGGTCCTCTCTCTTTGCTTCTTGGTGAGCCTGGCTAGAGGTTTATCAATCTTGTTTATCCTTTCGAAGAACCAGCTCTTGGTTTCCTTGTTCTTTTGTATTAATTTTTTGGTCTCTATGTCGTTCATTTCTGCTCTGATCTTTATTATTTCTTTCCTTCTGCTCACTGTGGGCTTTTCTTGTTGCTCTCTCTCTCTAATTCTTTGAATTGCTGAGTTAGATAATTTATTACCATTTTTTCTTGTTTTTTGAGGTAGGCCTGTAGAGCTATAAACTTCCCTCTCAGGACTGCTCTCATTGTGTCCCATAGGATTTGCAATGTTTTGTTTTTATTGTCATTAGTCTCCAGGATTTTTTTAAATTTCTTCTTTGATCTCATTGATAACCCAATCATTGTTTAGTAGCATGCTATTCAGCTTCCAAGTGTTTGAATTTTTTGGAATGTTTTATTGTAGTTTATTTCTAATATTATACAATTGTGGTCTGAGAAAATGCTTGATATGATTCCAATCTTTTTGAATTTAGGGATACTTTGCTTGTGACCCAATATGTGGTCTATTTTTGAAAATTTCCCATGTGCATTTGAGAAGAATGTATACTCCGTGGCTTTGGGGTGAAATGCTCTGAAGATGTCAATTAGGTCTATCTGATCTAGTGTGTCATTTATAATTGCTCTTTCTTTGCTGATTTTTTTGTCTAGAGGTTTATCCAGTGATGTCAGTGGTGTATTAAAGTCCCCTTCTATGAATGTATTGTTGTCGCTCTCTTCCTTGATATCTTCCAGGAGATTTTTTATATATTTGGGTGCTCCTGCATTGGGTGCATATATGTTTACCAGAGTTATATCTTCTTGTTCAATTGCTCCCTTTAGTATTATGTAGTGGCCTTCCTTATCTCTTGTTATGGACTTTACTTTGAGGTCTATTTTGTGAGATATAAGTATTGCTACCCCAGCTTTTTTCTCATTTCCATTTGCCTGAAAAATGTTTTTCCATCCCTTTGCTCTCAGTCTGTGTGAATCCTTTGCTCTGAGGTGGGTCTCTTGTAGACAGCAAATATGTGGGTCATGTTTTCTTATCCATTCAGCTACCCTATGTCTTTTGATTGGTGCATTTAATCCATTTATGTTTAATGTTATTATTGACAAGTACATGTTTGTTGTCATGTTTTTCCTTAGTGTTTGTGTTTCTTCTTGCCTTTCTCTTTCTTCTTTTTACAGCAGTCCCTTTAGCATTTCTTGCACTTCTGGCTTGGTAGTGATAAACTCTCTTAGCCCTTTTTGGTCTGTGAAGCTCCTGATTCCACCTTCAATTTTGAATGATAGCCTTGCTGGGTATAGTATTCTTGGATTCAGTCCCTTGATTTGCATCACTTTGTATATTTCATTCCATTCCCTTCTGGCCTGGTGTGTTTCTGTTGAGAAATCAGTTGATATTCTGATAGGAGACCCTTTGTAAGTAACTTTCTGTCTCTCTCTGGCAGCCTTTAGGATTCTTACTTTGTCGTTGGTGTTCACCAATCTAATTATGATGTGTTTGGTATCCGTCTTTTGGGGTTCAAATTTTTTGGGACTCTATGTACTTCTGGGACTTGCGTGTTTTTTTTTTTTCTTTTTTTTCTTGCATGGGGCTCGAGGGGCCTGCTCTTTGGGAAAGCATGACTGTGTTGCCAAGATTTCTGCAGTATTGGGGTGGGTAGACCCAGCTTTTGCTGTTGCACCTTTGGTGGACAGGCGCTTACTCCCAGTGGCAGCTCACAGGACCACCCACAGTATGTTTGCCAGCGAGGCACACTGAAGGACTCTGAAGGTCCCTGGCACTGTAGCCGCGCAATTGAGGCACCTGTGGGCCGGTATTCAGGATGAGTGAGTTCAAAACTTCTACTGCTGGGGGGTGTGCACCCCCGCTTGTTCAAGATCGTACCCAGGGAGAGCTTACAGTGGCTCCCACTAGCGCCCTGTGGGTAGATGGGCTCAGGGTGCCTGCCTGTTGGAACTTCGCATCTGTGGAGGTCGCTTGCTGGGCGCAGAGTTCTGATGTACTCTGAGTGGTCCTGGCACCGCGGTTGAGCTGCTAGGGTGAATGTGGGCAGTTATCCAGGAAGAGGGAATTCAGAATTTCTACTGTGGGGCTGCACGCCCTTGTCTGTGCAGCATCACACACTCGGCGCCTCTCAGCGGCTCTCAAGCACTGCCTAAAGAATGGAGTGCCCTGTGCGGCTGGAAAGGCCCGAATCTGGATACTTGGGAATCCGGAGTTCTGCTGCTGGGGAGGGGGGGGGTTGCACTTACTGCTGCCAAGCAGTGCTCCTTTGGAGGTGGAGGTCCCAGGGACCGCAGGTCTACAGCTGTGGTAGCAGGATTTTGGCTGGAGTGGCTGCTGGGTCGCAGGACATTTCCAAGGCCTGTCTGGGTGGTGGTCCTAATGAGTTCCTAAAAAAGGCCATTCTCTCCTTCAAGATGGCATGGGCTCCGTGCTGGAGTCCCGCAGTCCAGGGAGTGCCCGCAGCGGTGGTAGTCTCTCCTTGTCAAGGAGAGCCTGTCTGCCAGCCCCTGCTGCTCCTGCCAGATTTAACTTTCCCTCCCTCACTCACACACACACACCACGCACATCCACACACTCTCCTTTCTTTTTTAAAAAAATATATTTTATTGATTTTTTACAGAGAGGAAGGGAGAGGGATAGAAAGTTAGAAACATCGATGAGAGAGGAACATCGATCAGCTGCCTCCTGCATACCCCCTACTGGGGATGTGCCCGCAACCAAGGTACATGCCCTTGACTGGACCTTCCAGTCCGCAGGCCGACGCTCTATCCACTGAGCCAAACCGGTCAGGGCCACACTGTCCTTTCATACCCTCACTCACTCACTTCCTCTCCCTCACCTCCATCCTGCCAGCCACCATCTTTTGGACCCCTCTTTTTAATTTTTAAAGAAATGATTCTCCATTCATTTAAGTAATTATTATTGAAGACAAATTTGTGACTATTTATTTTTACCCAATACACAAATCTCTGCTTTTAATTGGTGTACATAAACCATTTATATTTAAGGT